>NC_059294.1:24024471-24031971 GCF_017591435.1 Portunus trituberculatus
TAGTTAAAAAAAAAAAATGGAAAAAAAAAAATTATTTGATTAATATAAACCCCTCTTTTCATTTTATAAACCTGGCACAAAAACATATTCTTGTATGCCTCACTACCTTATCAACCAACAGTTCAGAAATATTTCATTTATTATGAAGAAAACCATGTCTTTTGTTTAATAGTCATTCCTCAAAAAGCAAGCACACATTACATATTGTGACCTTTCATTCCATTAAACAGAAATTGCCTGCATCCTTGTTCAACCAAAAGCTAATCTAAATTTAATGAAAACAAGAATTTCAAAACTGGTGCACAACACCAACCTTCTGTCACTTTTCAGCATTTTTCTTTTTTTTTTTTAAATCAGGCAATATCTTAACTTATTAATTGCCTGAATGTAAGTAACCTAACAAGACTTGTAAACTAATCACTTAAAATTACTTCCCTATATGAAGGTCAGTAGCATTGATTCTTTTTCAAAATACAATACTGATGAAGTACCTTTATACTGGTCAAAGAAATAAATAGACTACATTAGAAAACATATCCATATCCAATACATTTTTATCACACCTTAGCTTAGCTATATTGGTAAAAGGCTCTGCTGTTATAACAGAGAAAAGAATCAGTAGCATTGCAACTTTGGATGAAGAAAATGTATTGTTTCAAGCTTATCCTTAATTCTTGTTTCATTTAAAGTTGTTCTTTGTATATTCAACCCATATTATCCACATGGTTAGGTTCACCTCATTAACAAAAAATTATTGCCTACAGGGATGGCAAGCAAATTGTGTGAGTACGAACCAAACACAATACATCCAAGTACAATTGCATCAAAAGGAGAATGTAATGAGAAAGACTATGCCGATCCACTTGACCGATCCACTTATATATATATATATATATATATATATATATATATATATATATATATATATATATATATATATATATATATATATATATATATTACAGGCAACCCCCAATTAATGAAATTTGGCTACAACGATCGTTTCCTTTTACTACCATCTGCTCGTGTGATGAACACCAAACTCACTTTAAAGAAATTTTATCCAAGTAATGTTTTTCAAACTTGAAAGCCCCACCGTATCACACAAGCCGACAGGCTTTTGAATACACCAGCGCCTCTTGTGGACAAAATGCGCACCACTCACTCCCCTACCCTTCCCCGCTCTTAGTTCAAAATAATAAGTGTCCAGCAGCAGCTCGTCTTCCCTCGCTCAACATGCCACCAAAATGCCCTGCAATGTCACCTAATGTTGCTAAGAAGATCAGGAAGTCTCTTACTCAAAGTGAAGCTGGATATTATTCACAGACACAAGAGAGGCAAGAAAACTAATAGCATTGCTCACCACCATGGCTTGACTCCATCTACTGTCTCTACTATTTTCAATCAGCAGACTCTATTAAGAAGGCTGGTGAGACCGTATCTTCCTTGCAAGCTAAAAGAACCACTCGAACTCGTGACTCTGCAATGGATAAAATGGAAAGCCTTGTGGAAATGTGGTACATAAGTTTTGTATGCGGTACAATGATGCGCCCTTTGTTTACATTCCACAGGTTGCCAGCTAGTGTCTTTCCTGCTCCACTCTCCCTCCCTTCATAAATTTAAGATCATCAACACTATAAAGTTACTTACATAAATAAATTAGTGTTCATTATAATGACTTCGTCTTAAATTAAACTGCTTAAATGTTTAACTTCATAATTTTCACTTTCATTAAACCTTTTACTGTACTATGATGCACTCTCGTTTTGTTTACTCTCAATGGAAGTTCAAGTCAGGGTTCAAACTTGTTATAATTGGTTCACGTAATGAAAATTCGTGCAACGAACATTTTTTTAGGAACGTAACCCGTTCGTTAAGCAGGGGTTGCCTGTGTGTGTGTGTGTGTGTGTGTGTGTGTGTGTGTGTGTGTGTGTGTGTGTGTGTGTGTGTGTATATATATATATATATTGTGTGTGTGTGTGTGTATATTTGTAACTAAATATTGCTATTTTTCAGCTGGTACAGTCTGGCATGGTTGACTTTGGACTGGCCCCCGAGATGGGCAAGTAATGCTGCTGCTGCTGCTCTCATGTACATATAGTAACATGGATGTCAGCTGACACAGAGAGTATGTGCGCCTCGTGGAAGTGGGCTCTGTTGTTAAAATGTATCTTTTGTAAATAACAAAAACTGGTATACTAATTTATTTCATTCCAAGCTTTTCTTTTAAAAGAAATTAAAAGTACTTTCAAATAGAGATTTTTCTTCTTCATTTATCAATGACAAAATTGTACAGGAACATACTAGTGCACCAGAGATAGTAAGAGTTTTTATTGAAGATAGGTATGTAATCCAGTCGTTACTGGTTTTGACAATTATTATATACTCGTCATACTACCTTTCATTATTTATTGATTATTAATAAAGTATTCACTACCTTTCATTATTTATTGATAATAAAGTATTCAACAGTTAAAAAAAAGTCCAGTGTGTATTTAACTGTTTATAATAGAAATCTGTATGGTCTTCAAGGTACATACTTTTAAGGCGGGTTCACACGTATAAATATGCGGCTGGAAATGCTAACTGCTAAAAGTACCGACAGAGTCCTGCTCCTGGAACATGTTCACACATAGCGGCTGGGAAATATCTGCTGGTTGGCCTACAAGTCTTAAATGAAGAGTGTTCATCTTAACAAAAGACTGCACAATTGCGATCAAATTAAATAATCACAAGTATTCAATCCTCACCTCCAACAAAACCCTGCAGAGGGAAACAGTCATTGGAAAGTGGCAGCAGGGTATTTTTGCTGTAATACTGATATTTCCCCAGACATGCTATTTGTCCCTCACTAACTCCAACTCCTTTCTGCCTCTGCACACCCACATGTTCAAACCTTTCATGACATCACAATGTGAACAAAACTGCTAGCAGTTGGACAAGACCAACAAGTCAGTCTTGTTTCGTGGCTGGTTTCTCTACCCACTAGTCACTGGATTCCAGCCGAGAACTCTAGCGACCAGCAATTCCAGCCGCATATTGACGTGTGTGAACCCGCCTTTAGTATAACAAAATACTTCTTATGTAAAAACTCAAGAAATAATCAATATAGGTAAATCCCACGTTTCACATTCGTATTAATATAAAAAGTTACAAATCACAATAATAAATGACATCTGGTGCTATGGATAGAATAAAATCCAAATTACACAACCTGTCTTCAATGTTTATCCACAGGTGCAGGTGCAATGTTCACCAATGATTCACAAATGTCTTTTTTCAAGTATGGACTGTATTTGCTGCTGGTAATCACATGTAGTCTTCAGAGAAGAGATTTGAGTACCCATTAATGAATGGTGTGAACACTCATGTGAGGTTTCCATCACTGATAAACAACTCACGGATATGAACACTATTACGTGTACTTTTGTTTAAAAAGGTACTGGGTGGACTGACTGAAATTAATAATTCATTCCTGATATTTTAATGAAAATGTTACAATTGGGCCCTCTTATGCTGATGCAGGGTTAAGTACCTCTGCTCACAAGTTAATAGTAGTCCCACGTCAAATTTCAGGTTATTCCCGACTAGTGCTTACACCTTCACAGACATGCATGTCAAAGGAGTTGTCATCTCTTACAAGAAATTTGAGGTAATGTCTACTACAGGATTGAGAAATATTACTAATAAGTATTTTGAGGATGGTGAGATCAATTTATTCTCACCATTAATGAAGAAAACGATAATTCTTGCTTTTGATAGATAAATGGTCCTTATAAATTCTAACTTTCTGGCTGACTGATCATAGATCTCCATCAATATTCCTGTTCCCATTCAATTATTCTTATAAATCCTCTCCACATGTCTACTGTACACCACTGCGATCTCTCTTATCTCAACCCATCACAAATACATTCAAGTTCCATCTCAATTTCTCATTAAAACTGATTCCACTGTGTCTATGTTATTCAAAGAAGCACAAATATTGATCTAACCAATCAAGTGTCATGGTAATTTTAACCAAAATGTACAAACCTTCACAATCAAAGTTCCATATCCATAAAATTGCATGCTCTTTCATTATGAAGGAACAGTTCTATATTACTGAGGACATTGAGGCCATGCCTGCTTCACCTTCCACACTGATTATATCTCAGATAACAAAATCATTCTGCATACTTAAGATATTCTGGCAAGTTCAATCTAATCATGATTTATACTCATCCAAATAGCAAATTATTCAACATTTATATACATGGGGAGGGTCCCACTCTTGCTGTTCTTAAACATGATACAATTAAACCTTTTCATCTTAACTCCTCTCTCTGACTGTCTTCAGCTTTTCTTTTTGCTGATATATTGCATCTCTTGGTATCTTCTGGTATTTTCATGGCAATTGAATCTTATTCTCATCTTGCTGATTTAACTTCATTTTTAGAGGGGATTAGGGATGAAAGATGGCAGCTAGAAAGGGATGGTAAATTTCTATGGACTATTTATTTATTTATTTTCATTTACGAAGCAGAATGATTTTTGTCCTCATTATATGCAATAGTAGTAGTACCAGTAGTAGTAGTAATAGTAGTAGCGGTGGTGGTGGTGGCAGCAGAGTGGCAGTAATAATAATACCACTAGTGAACGGATGACGGAAAGTTAATCCTCCTGAGCGTTAAATAAAAGCTACTTTAGTGGTGCAGGCGACTCATCAATATAATGTGTTGACGCCAGCAAATCTCCACAGGGCGACAGGAGCAGGTCAAGACCATCCACACTTTTTCAGCCTGCTTTAGTCACTCACACCTTCATTTTCACTTTATCAGACACGTAACACTTGGATGGACGTAACCTTCTCGGGGGGTAACGAAGTCTTTGCAGGCTGATACGCTGTGGGGCTCTGATAAGATAACATATCCCTTCCATCTTGTAGAATGCCAGTAGCTGTTTGTCGTCCCCACAGAAGTTCCCCTGACTTGTTCCTTGGACGGAGCTGCTGCCTTGCCGGTACAGTATTTCCTTTTCTCTTCACTTGCTTTAGTCGTCTGCCGTTCCTTGAATAGTCAAAATATGGGACTACAGGCTAGCGTTTGGGTGCCATACTACTCGCGATTAGATTCAGTTCTCATGGTGTTGTGGACGGCTGTCTTCTGCCTCTCACTTGGGAAGGGCAATGCAGGTAGTAGTATTATGTTCCTCTGTTGTTCACCAGTCGCTGAGAAATACTACAACGCTCGAAGTGTGAAGCACAGATCCGGTAACTAAAATTAAATGCATCAATAAGTGTGTGTGTGTGTGATCTAGTCAGAGGAAAGGAAAGGGTCTTGATTGTAAGTCCAGCCGAATTCATAAGAATGAGAGAAAAAAAAAACAATAGTACATGTAGTGTTTGCTCCCTTGGTGCCGGTATGCTGCCCGGCACGCCCCATCTGTATGCTTGGGGCATCGTCATTCGTCAAGGGCGCACAAACAAAGCAAACTCAGGAATTTGCTTGGAAAGAAAACAAGAGTTCGCTGCATTTGTCTCGAGGTGGCATTTGATAGTTGCTGAAACAGGATATCAACTGCTGACGCACATACATACTCGTACATATCCCTTGCTGCTAGTCTCTGTTCTGTTGTGATGAATCCTTGAATGGTTGCATTCATAGAGGAACACTTATGAGCTACACCGAGGTAATACATGGCACAATGAAAGAACACAGTCACAATAAAATTCGCCTATCCATTGTAAAGGCAGATAACATTGCGCCGAAGCCGGAGAAAGGCGCACCAGCGTCTATTATACTCTGAGGCAAGCGTTTGTGCAGACGCCACAATTTCCTCTTTTCATTCATAAATCTCGAACAATCTCGCTCACACAGATAGACACGCAGCAGGAGGTGACGGACGCTCCTCACAACAAGTCTTGACAAATAACTCAACACTGTCTACATCACTCTCTCGCATCTCACTACATCGCATTCCCCACTTCCTACTTCCCTTCTGCTAATCTCTCCTGAACCTACCTACCTACGTACATACACCCAAGTAAACATGTATTGTTTAACCCCCACACTTCAAGGACCTGATAAGAATACAGATAATGGATTCCACGGAGTGATGCTTCTGATGGCTAAGATTAGGTAACAAAGCCCAGACACCGCCAAGTCCTGCCTCTACCTCTCGTCCACATCAGGGTTCCCATTAGAAAACCGTCCCCATACCCAGCCCACCCAAAAAAAAAAAAAAAAAAAAAAAAATCTTCAAGAGTGGAATTTCCTTGGATTTACACCAATGGATTGCACAACACCGTCTCTCCTCGGCTTACCTTATCATGCTCCGATGAACTTGGGGGAGTAATCTCTTCATTTTAAAGCCTGCCGTGCCTCTGTTTGCCGTACACTGCGAAAAGGAGAAATACACATAGTGAGTACATGAATATTGATGCTCCCACTCTTTTATTATCTAACTATACCTTAGTGACTCGTATAAAACTCACGGCACGTTCACTGAGCAGCAGCGATATGCAAGCCACTTCAGAACTAAACCTAACTTAACAATGAGGAATAGCGAAGTGAAAACAAGCTGAAAACTAACCTAACAATCAAGAAAAGCGAAGTGAAAACCAGCTCAAACTAACTTAACCTAACCTAACAATGAAAAATCGTCCAGTCAAAACCATCTGAAACCTAACGTTACAATGATGAACCACTAACCAGCAACCTTATGCATCGAAAACAATTACAGGGATATGACAGCACCAACACACTTCAGCAATACGTGAACTAAACAAGCATACGTTGAGGGAAGGATTGGAGACGCTGGGTAGACTTGATACTGAGTGAGGCAGGGAGAAAAGTGGAGGATAGCTAGATTATATGAGTGGGCAAGAGAAAAACTGCGATGCTCTAGCTACGTAGCGGTGAGAGGGTGCTAAAGGAAGGAGTGAGGGAGAGAGAAGGGCGGTGGAAGCTGGGTCACGCTGAAGGATAGAGGAAGGAATAGGAGTGAAAAAAAAAAAAAGACCCGTAAGGTAGGTCATGCACAGAGGGTCATAAAGAGGAGTGAGAATGGAAGGGCGGGGGAGGAGGAGGGGGCAGAAACAAGCTAGGTCACTGATGATGTAGGACACAAACTAGCTATCATTATTGCATCACTTGTTTCTCTCTCTCTCTCTCTCTCTCTCTCTCTCTCTCTCTCTCTCTCTCTCTCTCTCTCTCATCATTAACCTACTTAGATCAGCGATGCAACAACTATAATAGAAAAAATTGTCTGTTTCTTCATCCCCATCACGGTCAACCTAACCTACTCAGCACCGGGAGGCAAGTAGCTACGTAGAAATCAGCACGTCCACTCTCTCTCTCTCTCTCTCTCTCTCTCTCTCTCTCTCTCTCTCTCTCTCTCTCTCTCGGATTTGTATTGCGTGCAGCGGTTAATGTCAAGTCACACTACTGCTGCTGCTGCTGGTCATTCACACTCGTTGATACCCAAACATGTTTACTTTCACTTCACAGCGTGGAGGAA
>NC_059294.1:24036971-24054471 GCF_017591435.1 Portunus trituberculatus
TGGTATTCCGGTCAATAGCATTGCTTCACATGGGTGGGTGCGGCCGCGGTACCCGACCAAGCAATACCTTGGCACTAAGAGCGACAAGCAGCTGTTCCAGCAGCCTGCAGCGAGACTGGTGCAATGACATCCCGGAACGGTGCCATGACACAGTACACGCAGATTTGGCGACGGGTTGAGGTGCAGACACGCGAAAATATAAAACGAGAAAAAAAATACGATAGAGGTGTTTGAAAAAAGTAAGCTTAATGCTTCCTTTTCCTTTCGATATCATCTTTTATACCCAGTTTTCGTGCTTCCGTGTATCAAATTTGAAAGCTGGAAAAAACTTATTTTCTCTTCAAGACGACGACTTTTTGAGGAGGAAATTGTTAGTTCCACAAGAATCAGACAGGTTTTTAAAACACCCCCGGGGAAAGTATATCTTCTTGTATTAAAACCTGAACAATGATGCAGTCAGCGAGGTGGTGGTACGGGCTACAATGTGCCTACGTAATCAGGGCGCCTTGCTATACCCTTGCTATATCACACACGTGATACCCAGGCCGGCGTGTCACCTGCACCTCGTCACGTTTCTTTTTACCGACAAACTTGCTCCCGCGGGAAGTGTTCACTGAGAGGGAGCGGGAGACATTCCGCAGTCCAAACTGCCTCGTTCCATTACTAAACACAGTCGTAGTCTCCCGAGCGGCCACACCACCACCTGTACCCACATTATTCGGAGAAAGAGGTTGCACATTTTGTTTGTTGAACAGTAAACGGTAAACAATCTATTCCTGCAGACACTGACTGAACTGCAATACCGTGACGTGTTATCAAAATCTACCTATACACTACATTTTCCATTAAGATTTGCTGTAGTAGTAGTAGTAGTAGTAGTAGTAGTAGTAGTAGTAGTAGTAGTAGTAGTAGTAGTAGTAGTAGTAGTAGTAGTAGTAGTAGCAGTAGCAGTAGTACCAGTCGTAGTCAGAGAGAGAGAGAGAGAGAGAGAGAGAGAGAGAGAGAGAGTTTATTCACATCCCCTAAAGAAGCCAGAATCGAAACTAGTCTGGAATAAACTCACCTCATCTCTCTCTCTCTCTCTCTCTCTCTCTCTCTCTCTCTCTCTCTCTCTCTCTCTCTCTCTCCATCCTAACCTACCTCAATGTCACCTCAACAACAACAACAACAAAAACAACAACAACAACAACAACACAAACAACCTGAATATAGTATAGCGGTGCCGGATGAGAGAGCTGTTGATGCATGGCTTGCCTGTCCACTCACTCCAAGATCAGCAGTTCCGTCTCCTTCCCAGCTCTGGTTCGTCTGGGGCAGGTGCTAAGTGAGACAAGAGCCGCTCTCACCTCAACCTCACATGGCTAGAGGCTCATTATCTGCCCTAATTTTTGTTCATATAATTCTCTGATATTGTTGCTCTTTTCCTGGTAAGATATGCACTGGTTCTATGAGATCCCAGATGTAGCAAACAGGAGAACTCTTTAAGAAATGCGAGGTGTTCAGAAAGTAGAAGGTATTAAATTTTGTATCTAATTAAATGCAAGAGTGTTAGTTAGGTCAGTGATGCTGTCTCCATGATGTGTGTGTGTGTGTGTGTGTGTGTGTGTGTGTGTGTGTGTGTGTGTGTGTGTGTGTGTGTGTGTGTGTGTGTGTGTGTGTGTGTGTGTGTGTTTGTTTATAGTGTCAGTCATTATTTGTGGGAGTTCATGATAATACTACGTTATTTAAATCTCTCTCTCTCTCTCTCTCTCTCTCTCTCTCTCTCTCTCTCTCTCTCTCTCTCTCTCTCTCTCTCTCTCTCTCTCTCTCTGTGTGTGTGTGTGTGTGTGTGTGTGTGTGTGTGTGTGTGTGTGTGTGTGTGTGTGTGTGTGTGTGTGTGTGTGTGTGTGTGTGTGTGTGAACATACGCTTTACATATCACCCTTAGCTAATAAATAAATATACTGAGAATGAGAAACAAGCAAAGACAGATGCCATCCTCATAAGTCATCAACATCATGAGCAGCAGCCTCTGGGACCCCTGCAGGACAAAGGCCTTCCACTACTTTCTCCTCTCTCTCTCTCTCTCTCTCTCTCTCTCTCTCTCTCTCTCTCTCTCTCTCTCTCTCTCTCTCTCTCTCTCTCTCTCTTTCTTTCTTTCTTCTCTCTCTCTCTCTCTCTATTCTACCTTTTTCCTCGCTTCCAGACTTAAGTAAACCTTCAGATTTTAGACCCGTACATTAAAAAGGTAGAAAACATTGATCATAAACATCATTCTTTAGTAATAAGGATATTACTTTTCATAATACTTATATTTACCTAAAAGCACTGCATCAGTATCTACAGATAATGACAAGGTTATAAACTGAGACAGTACATAATTATGTAATACGGAGTAATCTTAAATTCTATTCCTGACTTCTTGGGCGTACATCCGTGCATCAATGTGGCCTCACTTATTACTATATTGTACTGTCTGGCACCGGACGTGCTTACCCATTTCAGTGGGCGGGCGTGCTGTGGCCTCATGTCCTAACATTGCCACCCTTTCACGCTGCGACGCGGTACTCGCTCATTCTCGCGGTACAATTATCCCCATAAGAAATATTACAAACCCGTAAATTGTGAATTTGTTCTTTATAATTGCAAGCAATGCTAATTATTAGCATTGCTTTACACTAATGACTATAAAAATGTGGGATTTAATTGGAAGAGGTACTTCCTGTCTTGTTTTCTTCTTTCTTTTTCCTCAGACAAATTTTATATACGAGTAGTATGACAGAATCTCATGGAACAGTAAGTGTAGGTACAGTATACACAGGCAAAATAGATTAGAAAGAGGATTTTGTTAGGACAATCTGCAAACCAATACTGTGTGTGTGTGTGTGTGTGTGTGTGTGTGTGTGTGTGTGTGTGTGTGTGTGTGTGTGTGTGTGTGTGTGTGTGTGTGTGTGTGTGTGTGTGTGTGTGTGTGTGTGTGTGTGTGTGTCAGAAAATACTCGAAGGGAAAGTGCTAAGACTCGTTCTCAAGACGCCCTCCTCTTCGACATCTGTGAAGAGAAATCTTTGCTGCAAACTACCACCAACACTTCCTCCTTCTACCACCACCACCACCACCACCACCACCACCACCTCCTATTCCTCCTCTTCCTCTTTCTCCTCCTCCTCCTCCTACTTTTCCTCAAAGTTCGGAATAAAGGAGTCTCTTCCCCCTCAACACGTCCCTCCCCCATTCCCATTCCCTTCACGTTACGCTTTTAGTGGCCTATTGGCTTCAGGAAAGGCGGTAGTGGTCGGCTTAAGGGAAGGCGGTGGTAGCGGTGATGGCAGTGGTGGTGGTGAGAGGAACAGAAGGCAAACAAGTCGTGGTTACAAAAACACAAGGAACGAGTGTGTTATGTTGTAGACGTGATCCATGCACCCATGTTTCCGTTGCAGTCACTCTTAACTCCCCGCCGCATAATGACGCTGTGTATATAAACCTTCTAGTCTTTGCTCCTCTCCTCCTTCCTCCAGCGCCTTAACGAGTACACTCAGATCATCCCCATCCTGTTTCGTGTGCGTGTATGGAGGAGTGTCTTTATTTCACTCCCACGCACCGTTACTCTGTCTTGAATAAATTCTGAGCACGATTTACACCATCATACAACACACAACACACACACACACACCTGTACAACTACACCTGCCCATCTCTGTTGCTTCTTCCTCTGACTCACACACAACGAACGCACATCGGAACCTGTCCATCCGGTGCAGTACATGACGCAGCCAGCACTCCCAAGAACCACCACCATGCATGGGAGAAGACGGCAGACGCAACATTCACCGCGCCATACACAACCTGTCCGTGTTACGCTTATCGTCTCTGTACATTTTATGCTCATCCTCCGTTGCAATCTCGATTTAGAGCATGTCGAAAAATTCACGTAATGATACATTTCTAAAATTTTCGAGAGAAGTGTTGGTTTTTAGGGAGCGTGCCGTTATCTGCCACTGAACACAACCTGCCGTGCCGCGGGGGCCGTGGCCGCGCTCTTCCTCGTCACAACCTGGACTTACAGCAAGGAACGTCAGTACAATCACGTAAGGATAGATTTGCAGATAAAGGGTTTGAAAAGCGTTGAAATTTACGAAGCGTGCCGTTATTTCCTCGGTGTGAGCATGAAAGGGAGATGCGCAGACACAACAGACACACCCCATGTCGATTTTGCGAGCAGCAAAGTGTAGCTAAGTGAGGCGGCGATGTTGTAAGAGAAGTTCCAGGCGCGTGGCAGCATTACGTGCCGGAAGGGCACGGAACACTGCGCAGCGCGATGATCAAGGTGTGGAAAGAGTTGCTGGTACATGACACGCCGGGCGGAGGGAGGCGCTGCGTGACGGAAGAAGCGAAGGAAGGGCACAGCGGAGTGTGATTCGGGAGGTACCAAGGTCACGGTATTTATTGGATAAAGGCCACGATGTGCCGAGTCACGCATGTCGCTGGAGTCAGGGAAGAGTGAACAAATGCGTGGCGGAATGCAGAGCGGCGGGAAAAAGGTCCACGTCAGCCGCTAGGGTCCATATTCTGAAACACCTTCACGCTACACAAACACTACTTTCAAAACGCTCTAGAATCTAGATGAAGACAATCGGGTTTTTAAAGGCGTATTTACAGTTTTTTGTGACCGATAAACAAGCTTCCTATATTATCAACAGGAGAAACACTCTTGCAAACCCTGCTAAACATCACCGTGGTCTTTAAAAGTGATCGTGATAAGAGAGCAAAGCGTTTCAGAATACGGACCCTGAGAGTCATCAACATCGTTACCATCAAGGCTAAAGCAATAATGAAAGGCGGAAAAAAAAAAAAATCATGCCCAGGGCTGTGGGTGCAAGAAGCCTTACTATCGCCTCATTACAACTCGTCACTCAAACAGAAGAAGAAACCAGCCAAAAAACTAAATGTCACGACAGTTTGTCACCGACGCTGAAACGCTGCAGAGCCTGGACTACATGCCGTGACGTGTTGCATGATTCGACGATGCCACAGAGGAGAGGAGGGGGAAGAGAGGGAGAGACGGCATAGGGGTGGGGGGAGGGAGGAAAAGGAGACGGTACAAGGAGGGGAGTGAGGGGAAATAAGGTCATGAGAGGAGACCTTAGTATTTTCCTTTCCTTTCTCCAGTCACTTTGCGACACACACACACACACACACACACACACACACACACACACACACACACACACACACACACACAGACAGACACACGCGCGCGCGCAGTGGCAGCAGCAGTAGGAGGTGGAGGCCAGCAGGTGGAAGCGACTAGTAACCTTATGCTTTAGTTGTGTACCTGCTTCTTCGGCCTACCTCCATACCTCTACCTGCCTGCCTGCCTCATCCCTCCCTGCAACACCCATGCCTGTCCTGCCATGCTCACCTCCACCAAAACATAATTACCCTGTACGTTATTCACGTACCTTCACCTACGCCCCCTCCCTTCATCCCTCCCACATACCTGTCTGACCACCGTGAGCTTGGGTAGATGTTAAGTGTTGAGAGGCGCTGAACAAGGTACTTCATCATGTCAAGTCCAGCCCAACATTTCTCCAGCACACCCTCCTTGCCTCCACCTCGCCCCTCACACCTGTCACCTATCAGCCTCACCTGTTGCCGCGCCAGGTGTTGTTTATCTACCTACACCCTCCCTTGTCTTGCTGTTGACTTACTGCTGAAGGAAATGGACTGGGAGTACACACACGAGAGAGAGAGAGAGAGAGAGAGAGAGAGAGAGAGAGAGAGAGAGAGAGAGAGAGAGAGAGAGAGAGAGAGAGAGAGAGAGAGAGAGAGAGAGAGAGAGAGAGAGAGAGAGAGAGAGAGAGAAACAGTCATGGTATTTCGCAAAATGTTAAACGTGTGTAAAATAATTGTTATTTTCACGGAAGCGTCGATCTGAAGGTGAGGACTCTGTGGTGTGCGTGAAATGAAGCGAGGTAAGATGACATGAGATGAAATGATGAGATGAAATGAGATGAGATGAGATGAGGTGAGATGAGATGAGATGAGACAAGTTGAGTCCAAGTGAAGTGAAGTGAGATGATGTAAGACGATACGATGAGCTGTGATGAAGAGACGAGATGAGACGGGAATAGATAAGATACTAGGTATATTAGAAAAGACATGAGGACTTGTGAACCCATATGAGGTGAGAGTGAGAGCACAGGTAAATGGAACGAGAGAGCATTGGGAGAGTCAGCGAGAGGGCTTTTAGTGGAGTGCGGGTTAATCCGGGGTGAAGGTGAGTGTCTGAGTGTGTGAGTGTCTGAATCAGAGTGAGAGTTTGAGGTGGAAAGAGGTGGAAAAGAGGTTACCAGTATGTGATGTGAAAAGTGAAAAGCAGAGAGAGGAAAGTTATGGAGGGGGGGATGGTGTGGTGACAAGGTCGGGGGGGGGAGGTGGGCGGTGGGAGAAAAAGTGGAGCAGCCCCCTGTCACTTCCAAAATCCCTATATCTACCACCAACACCCACTAAACTCCCCCCATAACATCCACACCCACGTCTATGAGTGGGTGGGAGGAGGGAATGGGGGCGGGGCAATACAAGTCACGGTTGGTGAGAGAGAAGAACTGCAACAAACTTGAACCTGAGATCAAACCACCGTGGCGACCATCACACACACACACACACACACACACACACACACACACACACACACACACACACACACACACATTGACATAACATCCGAAAAATAGGGACGAATTCTTGCGTGTCCTTTTAAGATGCTAATTGGGAAGCAAAACAAGGAGGAGGAGGAGGAGGAGGAGGAGGAGGAGGAGGAGGAGGAGGAGGAGGGAGGAGGAGGAGGAGGAGGAGGAGGAGGAAGGGATTTCAAAGTGAATGGATGTTTAGACAACCGGAAGAGGACAAAAGGATGAGAGGAAGAGAGGAGGAAGACAGTCAGTTAGGCGGCGTGAGTTTCGGATACAAGTTGTGGAGGAGGAGGAGGAGGAAGAAGAATAGAGTTTGGCGTTTACTTGCTGTTTGTTTCCTCTACTCTGCATACTCGTTAATCTTGATGCGTCTTTCTTCTTCCCGTCTCTTCCTGAGTGTGTGTGTGTGTGTGTGTGTGTGTGTGTGTGTGTGTGTGTGTGTGTGTGTGTGTGTGTGTGTGTGTGTGTGTGTGTGTGTGTGTGTGTGTGTGTGCACGTTTTTACCCTCTCCTTGGCCTTTCTCCCAGCAAACTTATAATACTTTAAAATAAAACGAAGTAACAATTGCACGTCATCTTAACAAGGGCGACAATAAACCCAATTCACACACACAGAAGCACACTAACACTCTCTTTCTCCTTTCCTTCCCACAGCTGCCGCCCAGAATGAACTTCAACAAGGCCCCAGCGCCGCCCCCCGCGGAGGAGATTACCAAAGAGATTCGCAAATTAAACCTTGATGACAAATCCGCCACTAGCACCGGTGAGTGAGGGGAGGAGGGAGGGAAGGAGGGAAGAAAGAAGGAAGGGAGACATGAAGGGAGGGAGGGAAGGAAGGAGTACAGTAAGAATTTCAGAGTGAGTGAATGAGTGAATCAAGGAGGGAAAAATGGCAAAAGGGAAGAAGGAAGAGCAGGGAGGCAAGAATTTAGTGAGAAAGAACCTGTGAATATGAGTGAATAAAGGAGGGAGGAACGGAGCGAGTAAGTGAATGAAAGAGGGAGGGAGGAGCAAGGTGAGTGATAGAGGAAGTGAATGAAGGAGATATTGAGTCACTCAGAGAGCAAGGGAGGGAAGGAGGGAGGGAATTAATGAAGGAATGAGTGAAAGTGAATGAGTGACTAAGAAAATCTCTTCAATTCCCCTTCGCCGCTCCTCAAATATATAAATAGAAAGGGATTTAGATATACAGATAGATAAACAAACAAAAAACAGATATACTTTCATTAAGCACAACAACTTGGATAAACTTAACAAAACCACATTTTTTTTCTCCATCCAATTTAATCCCGACACACCACATTCTTAATCTACTACAGAAAATATCAAAGTTACCATGACACAAACACAGCGAGACAAACACGCGCAGCCTCTAGATCACTAACACTCAATGAATTTCCGCTTCTGCACCCTCTGAACTTTTGTGGCAGTGCGGATGTGTCTCGCGCCCACTCTATGCAGGAAAACAAGTCATAAACAGGATTTATTAACATTATCCATTACATTTAACTGCTGATCCCTTCCTGGTGTCTAGTGAACGCATACGTGTACCCATGCATAAACACAACACAGGACACATTCAAAATATCTCACTACCTCTCTGTTTCGTCCTGAATGCATACGTATACTCATGCATATGTATAGCAGAGGATACATCAAATCTAGTATCCCAAACGTGACCCTTGCAATGTTCTCTCACTCCTTCCCCTGTACGCTAACCCTGCCAGCCTCCTACACCTCACCTCTGCATGCACTAATCTTGTTGTCCTTATAGCCACACGTGTATAACTCAAGGACCGCCCCTGTTATATCGCCTCGTCCTTGTCTTCTATCCCTGCTGGCCTCCACATCTCACCTCTACACTATCCTTATCAACCCCTGCCATAAGATCTTTTGTGTGTTTACTATTCGTGGTGATGAGGAGCACACTCGAGAGAAGTAAAAGTCGGTGTCTAGCTCTAAGAATAGGTCATTAAGGATTCCCACAAAACAGACTTCAATTTTACTTCCAGAGGTGTGTCTTGAAATAAATGAAGTCTTAGAAAAGAGGAGGGAAAATGGCAGAGAATTCTACCAGTGAAAGTGACGAGAGACAGAAACACACACACACACACACACACACACACACACACACACACACACACACACACACACACACACACACACACACACACACACACACTAAACCTTGCACTGTTCCCCTATAATCTCGAACTCTACGTCTTTACCATCCTGTCACAGTCGCTCCACCTGCACCTAACCTAATCCTAACCTTAATGTAACCTTACCTAACCTAACCTAACCTACTCTACTCTACTCTACTCCTCATCTATACAACCTAATCCACTTTCCTTGTACACCTTCCACCACCCAACTCTACTTACTGCTGATCCACTTGTATGTAATTTCTATAACCTAATCCACCGCCTCTTGTATCTTCCACCACGCCACCGCCAACCACCAACCCTCTCAGCTTCGCCCGTATGCCTTGCTCGCCCCGTCATTCCATGCAACACACATCAGCCAGTCAGTAGTAAGTGGGCCAAGCAGAGATCACACCAGCATTGTTACGACACACCTCCCGCACCATGGGTTTACGATCACCACACACACACACACACACACACACACACACACACACACACACACACACACACACACACACACACACACACACACACACACACACACACACACACACACACACGTAACACCACCCAAGTTGCAAGTTAAGTATGAAGAGCGGCACTTGATGGGTTTTTCTTTCCCACGCTTATTTTCCATCACCTACTAGCCACACACACACACACACACACACACACACGTTATATTTTCATTAACGTAACTTTTTTTTCATAATGTAGCCTTACAAAACAGTAGTATCAGTAAGTGGTGGATATTTTCCTTCCTAATCATTTGTGTAACTTTCCTATTCCTGGTATAAATCCCTTCAGTGCATTGCTTTCCATCACTGAGCATCAAGAGTTACATAAAATGAACATATTTTTCTTTTTCTTTCTCTTCTAATTCAATATTTGTGCAATTTTCCTATTCTTAACGCGTACAATCTTCTACTGTATAGTTTTCACCAATAAGATTAAAAAACTGAATTAAAAGTCATTGGTATTTTCATTTCTTGCTCTGTAAAACTAGCGCAACACTTTCTACTGACGTAAAATCTTCATACGTATATAGACGCGTACGAGCAGACAGACAGCTGGCTTCCCTTGCTGCTTAACTTAAATTCTAAAGAGCTATTCTTGATACAAACCTTCTCTATAACACGAGTGTCAGAGGTAGCGTTACATCATTTTTAGGAAACAACTCTCTAATAAACTGATAAAAATATACTTCAAACTATCATCACACTCAACATAAGTGTTCAATACTACGACGCTTACATCAGTGAAGGATAAAACGTGACATTTCATAAGATCACAACACCAAGTCCAGCTGTGTACTCCTGTGAAAGTAACGATAGAAGGGCAGCAGTGGCGGGCGAGTGGGTGACACAGTGACGAAGTGACGGAGAGAGGCACCGCAGGACAGGAGGAGACTTTGCTGCCCTTATTACGCTCCACTAACCAGCAGCCGTGTGCTAGTCTGGGCTGGTTCTGCATACATTAACTGAGAGAGAGAGAGAGAGAGAGAGAGAGAGAGAGAGAGAGAGAGAGTATTGCAACCTGTTATGAGACAATTACCTCGAACACAACTAAGATAACAACAGAAAGCAAGAGGAAATGAGGTTCTGTGGCGGTAGTGGTGTTTCGTGCATGCAAAACACCCCTGAGCAATGGTGGTGGTGGTGGTGGCGGTGGTGGTGAAGCAACTAAGCCTCTCCTGGGGGTGGTGAGAGTGGAAAATTCATTTCTCTCTCTCTCTCTCTCTCTCTCTCTCTCTCTCTTAATGCATTAAAAAAAAAGAAGCACGCACGTACACGTTAGGGCACGCACACACAAACACAAGCACAAGTATACACACACACACACACACACACACACACACACACACACACACACACACACACACACACACACACACACACAGAGGAAAGTATAAGAAAAATAATTGTATCGAGGAAAAAATAAAATAAAAAGCAAGGACGACCATACAACACAAGGAAAAATCTCTCACACACACACACACACACACACACACACACACACACACACACACACACACACAGCCGAGGTTACATACCCACACGATCAAGTTCTTTCGCAGTCAAAACAACCAATTTATATAACGTTAACAAAGCTAACCTGTCAATCAGGCGCCTAGTCGGTCAGTCACTCAGCTGCACATTCACCCATTCCTACAATCATCCAACCAATCAATTAATCATCGAGCCACTCACCCACCCACCCTGCCAATCATCCACAGACTCGACCAGCAACCTAATCACCCATTCAGTCAGTCAGTCAGTCAGTAAGCCACCCACCCACAAACCCACCTACATATTCATCCATCCAGCCAATCAGCCAGCCAGCCAGCCAGCCAGCCAGCCAGCCAGCCAGCCAGCCAGCCAGCCAGCCAGCCAGCCAGTCAGTCAGTCAGTCAGAGGGTCACAGGAAGACAAGGCGATCCATCCTCCCAGTAGTCCACACACCCTCCCTTGCGGCGAACCGTTCCAGGTGGCGCTGGGTGACCACAGGCACGGCGCGTGGGTGGATTACGAAGGCAGGGGGAGACATGGGGTGGTAGGAGGGGAGGGAAGGACGATGGGAAGGAAAACGGTGGATAACAATTACAAGGCAGTAAGGGAGAACGTGTCTTCAGGGTGACCGGGTTAGGGCAGGCGCGGGACTGGGTCAGGAGGAGCGGGATGGGGGTGGGAGGCATTATGAGGAAAGAAGGAAGGAAGGAAGGAAGGAAGGAAGGAGAGAGAGAGAGAGAGAGAGAGAGAGAGAGAGAGAGAGAGAGAGAGAGAGAGAGAGAGAGAGAGAGAGAGAATCAGAACATTGCATATCTCTCTCTCTCTCTCTCTCTCTCTCTCTCTCTCTTTTCCCTAACAGTGACTCGACAGAATTCTTCCTCCTTGCATGTCACGTGTGCCAACCTCCGTCGTGACACACTGCTGCTCTCACTTATTCCTTTATTTATCTATTCATTTTTTTTTTTTTCCTGCAGCATCTCATCACTCCATTTCCCTCCGACAGACCCCAAACAACAGCAACAGCAACAGCAGCCAGCGACGATGCCTCTACCACAGGAGTTCGTTGTCAAATACCTGGGCCACCGGGACGCCGGGGGCCTGTGGGGCATCAAGGTGAGTAACACACATGCACGGACCACTACAGCCCATTAGCGACCACGTGGGAACACGCACCACCGATACACTCACGAGGCTGACATCACCGCGCCTTGGTTCACACGTGGGCCGCTTCCAATTACGAGTTAAGGTGACATCAGAGAGGGAGGAGCTTTGTCTAACTTATTGTCAAGTGTGTGTAGCATAACCACCTCATCTCAGTCAGGAAAGGTGCCCAGATTAGCGGGACCAAGAGAGGCGATTGTTAGTTTTTCTTTTTTTAATGTCTACCATATACCCGTTATTCAGGCTGGCAGGTGTTTAGTGTGTACAAAGTTAAACGTCCCCCTAATGATGTACAGGCTGCCCAATGCCTCCCCCCCCACCACCACCACCACCACTACCACCACCCGTACTGACATATAGCAGACTGTGGTACAACGGACATGTACAACAAGGAAATGACTTAAAAGCTATTGTGTCCGTGTGTGTGTGTGTGTGTGTGTGTGTGTGTGTGTGTGTGTGTGTGTGTGTGTGTGTGTGTGTGTGTGTGTCTACGAGCGCCACTGCCTCCCACCGTGGCCAAACACACTAATGACAAAACCCCAAAAGAGACCCATCGGTGAGGCCTTTCCTTTACCCATCACACACACACACACACACACACACACACACACACACACACACACACACACAACTGCATAGCATGTCTCCCCCAGCACACGAGGAAGCCGGTGGACGAGATGGTGGGGCGCGCCAAGGAGATGAAGGCCGGTGAGACGCTGCCCTTCCTCAAGATGACAGTGAGCGAGAAGGGTGTGAACATCGCCGAGATGCCCCAGAACGTTAACAAGAACTTCGAGAGCGGTTTCTACAACATTGACGTCATCAGGTGAGCAGGGAGGAGGAGGAGGAGGAGGAGGCATGATGACAGTACCTTTGCGACCTTTCCATTGTTTGATGTACTTTTTCATTGACAACATGGACTACTAATGCTGAGTAATGCTTAATGACGCTACTTTTTCCCCTTTTTTACGTGTGTGTGTGTGTGTGTGTGTGTGTGTGTGTGTGTGTGTGTGTGTGTGTGTGTGTGTGTGTGTGTGTGTGTGTGTGCAGCTACGGCGTGCAGGACCTGGTGTACACGCGGGTGTTCGCCATGATCGTGGTGCGGGAGGACGCGGCCAGCCTGAGAACGCACCACCCCTTCCAGTGCCACGCCTTCGTCTGTGACTCCCGCCAGAACGCCCGCAAACTCACTTTCGCCCTCGCCCAGGCCTTCCAGCAGTTCTCAAAAGAGGTACGTAGAGCAGAGCAGAGCAGAGAGAGAGAGAGAGAGAGAGAGAGAGAGAGAGAGAGAGAGAGAGAGAGAGAGAGAGAGAGAGAGAGAGAGAGAGAGAGAAAATGCATGCTCGTACACATTAGTCTCTCTCTCTCTCTCTCTCTCTCTCTCTCTCTCTCTCTCTCTCTCCGAGTTCATGCACTACTGCCCTTTATATAACACGACTCGTCTTAAGCAAGGTAATGAGAAGCAACAACGCCATCACCAGCAGTAGCAGTAGCAGTAGCAGCAGTAGTAGTAGTAGTAGTAGTAGTAGTTGTAGTAGTAGTATTGAATCTGCCTTGATAAAGATGGGTAGTCTTTTCATCCTCCTTCGTAGTCTGCTGAATCGCACCACACCCAAGCACCACCACCACCACCACCACCACCCCTAACACTTCAGCCAGCCCTCCACAACACCTCACCCCTCTCCACCACCTACTCCAGCCTCCTTCACCCCTCCTCCATCCCTCTTCACCCCTTTTTTTTCCTTCCCTCACCTCCACTCCACACAAAACCAGCACGACCCTTCCTCACCACGCCCTTCCTCCTGATTCTCCCTCCTCTCTATACACTCTTATCTGCCAGTCTTACTCCTCCTCCTCCTCCTCTTCCTCCTCTTCCTCTTTCCCTTCACTCTCTTTGCTACTCATCCTCGTCTCTTTCTAAATCAAATGACCTTTGTTTTTTGTTTTCCTCTTTTCTTCCTCTACTTTATTCTTCATCATATCAACTAATCTTTAAACTATCTGATATACTCACTCTCTCTCTCTCTCTCTCTCTCTCTCTCTCTCTCTCTCTCTCTAATACTTAAAGGAAGGGATTTGTGATAAAGAGCCAACTGCGTCACGTTACTGATAGAGAGAGAGAGAGAGAGAGAGAGAGAGAGAGAGAGAGAGAGAGAGAGAGAGAGAGAGAGAGAGAGAGAGAGAGAGAGAACGTTAGGCATATAGGCATTGCTTTTTTTCTCTCTTTTTCTTTCTCTCTCTTCCTCCTCACCCTCTGTCCTATGTAAATAATAGCAAAAAATGCCTTTATAAAATAGTTAGAGGTTTTACAGACAAAAGGACGAACAAGTCTCTCTCTCTCTCTCTCTCTCTCTCTCTCTCTCTCTCTCTCTCTCTCTCTCACACCATAACAAAGAGGTACCGTTGGAAACAAACAAAAAACATTAATAAAAAAAGAATTACAATGTCACACATGAGCAAACACTTAAAAAAAAAGGGATTAATGATGAATAGATAGATAGATAGATAGATAAATATAGATAGATAGGTAGGTTAGGTTAGGTTAAGTTAGATGAATAGATAGATAGAACGGTAGACAAATAGAATGCTAGATAGAAAAATAAGCAATGTAGATAAATACAGAAAAAACAGACAAATAGATAATCATACACAAAGGTACATAGAAAAACCAGATAGATAGATAAACACATAGATAGACAAACAGATAGACAAGTAATTAATCAAACAGGCACAGGTAATCAAGCAGATAAGAAAAATACTAAATCGTACTCTATTACTAACAAAACCCTCTCTCTCTCTCTCTCTCTCTCTCTCTCCCCACAGGTGAAAAGCAACAAAGCCAACAAGAAACCCAAGAAGTTCGCCATCGATCTCCGTTCACCTGAGGAGATTGAGGTCGACCTGAAGGAAGCTGATTCCGAAGCATAAATAGGACTGGATTCCTCTTCAAACCTTTCGTCAATCCTCCCAAGAGACTAGTGGAAGTTACCTAGGTTTTCAAAGGGTGTGTGGAAGATTTACCAAGGATTCAACAACAAAAGGCACTCATGAGAACACGACTACAGTGAATCCAGTCTTACTTTCGTGATGTTACACTGGTTTATGCATCGTCAACAGGAAGAAAAACCCTTATGACAATTCGATTAATGATTCCGGTTAAGAGAGAGAGAGAAAGTAAGAGAAGAAAGAAATGTGGAAGAATACAGGACAAAATAGAGAGAGACAGAGAGAGAAGGGATAAATGTGGAAGATTACAGGCCAAAAAAATAGAAAGACAGAGAGAGAAAGAATAAAAGAGAGAGATACAGAGAGAGAAGAAATATATGTGGAAGAATACAGGGCAAAATATAGAGAGAGAGACAGAGAGAAAGAATAAATGTGGAAGAATAAAGGCCAAAAGAGAGACAGAGAGGAGAATAAAAAAAAGAGAGATACAGAGAGAGAAGGAATAGATGTGGAAGAATACAGGCCAAAAGAGAGACGTGCAGCGAGAGAAAACGGAGAGAAGAGAAAACAGATTAAAAAAAAAAAAAAAAAGATCAAGAGGAAAAAGTGACCTAGAGACAGAAATAATATAAAGAAAATGGTGTTCGGTGGATGGTAAAGAAAAAAAAAAGTGATAAAGAAGAAAAAGCATATACACATACGAGTGTAAATAGCGAATATAATAATTAATAAGTATTCATCGTCAAGTCTGTGAAAATATAATAGCTAAGTAAAAAAAAAAAATAATAAATATAGATATGAATAAAAATATATATTAAAGCAAGGTTGAATTTGGTGTAGAAAGATGACTCGCTGAAGATGACACACACACACACACACACACACACACACACACACACACACACACACACACACGTCAACGATAAGATAAAAGCATCGTGTCATGAACTCTACAACAGCAGTAATAACAGCACCACGACATTAATCTTGAACGCAAAGCAAGAAACGCGATATCAGACTTTCCACATCCACTAATCGTACAGACAAACTAATGGAGCGATAAGAAAAAATATTAGTTTGGTCGGCGGTGGCGATGGTGGTGGTGGTGGTGGTGGTGGTGGTGGCGGTGAAGGTGGTGATGAAGGGGAGGGAAAGTACAGTACACTATGACACCCAACACCAATTTATAACATCCCCCACCCCTGCCACCACCACTCCCGCGCCACAAGCCAGGACAGATACTTGACGCGGAGGAACACGGAGGAGGAGGAGGAGGAGGAGGAGGAGGAGGAGGAGGAGGAGGAGGAGGAGGAGGAGGAGGAAATATTGGTATCCTCACTTCCTCCAACATTCAGCCAATCAAATTTTCTTTCTCTTTCTCTTTACCGGAACGTTCACCAATCTCTCTCTCTCTCTCTCTCTCTCTCTCTCTCTCTCTCAGTAGGTGAACACACTAACCCGTATCGCCGAGACGTACTCTGTATCTATCTATCTATTTGTAATATGTACTAATTAAGTGAAAAATAGACTTCTGTTTTTTTTTTGTACTCTGTGTTTGCTTTTGTTCTTTTCTTTGATGTAGGAAGTGATTGGATTGATTTATTTATTTATTTATCTATCTATTTACTTTATTTCATTTTTTTCTATTTATTTATTTATTTTATTCTATTTTTTATCTATTTTGTGTGTGTACGTATTTTGTATTTTTGTTTACTCATTTCTTCTTCTTTTTATTTTTAGTAAGGAGAGTTTTTGAGGCAGTTCTCTCTTTTATTCTTTCTTTACTTTACTGACTCATGCAAGGATTTCGGATTTTGCATCTCTCTCTCTCTCTCTCTCTCTCTCTCTCTCTCTCTCTCTGATGCTGCCTTTTTACGTTTTCTTTTTTTTATCTTCTTTTTTCTATATTTGCATAATGTCTTTTTTTTTTCTCTCTTACTTTATGGCGAGCAATTTAAACTTTTGTGTGTCATTCTTTATGTTACTACCTCTCCCCGATTTCCAGTGTGTGTGTGTGTGTGTGTGTGTGTGTGTGTGTGTGTGTGTGTGTGTCTCTCTCTCTCTCTCTCTCTCTCTCTCTCTCTCTCTCTCTCTCTCTCTCTCTCTATGCACACACATACAAAACCTTTCCATTTACTTTTTTTTTTTTTTTTTGCTTTACATTTTTTCCCCAGTTACATCTCGACCTTCTTTCTATTTTTTCCTTTTTTCCTTCTTTTTTTTTACAGTTTCCCAATGTTTTCCCTCTCCCTCCCTCTGTTCCGCTATTTCCATCTTAAAACATTTTCCATTCTATTCCTTCCCTTTAATCTTTTCTTTCTTCTTTCACACATACATATTCTTTCATTACTACAGCATCAGTATAATTTTCTCAAGGACATCACTAAAATACCTTAACGTTTTCACAGGTATATATATTTTTTCACATAATCTCTCCTAGTACAAGTTTCTAAGCGCATAATTTTCTCAAGGACATCACTAAAAATACCTTAACGTTTTCACAGGTATATATATTTTTTCACATAATCTCTCCTAGTACAAGTTTCTAAGCGCCATATTCTTCAGGG
>NC_059294.1:24071971-24109471 GCF_017591435.1 Portunus trituberculatus
CCGCACGATGCCAAAATACACACACACACACACACACACACAGCAAATGTTCAGCTATTTTCTTGTTTTTATGTAGCAAGCCCAACAAAAATGGCAATTAAAAATGCCTAAAAGAGACGAATAATTGAGAATACTACTGATAACTCCAGCATTAGAGGTGGACAAAATAGAGGTGAGAGAAAAAGAAAGTCTTGTGCAGTAAGGCCGTGGATGGAGAGAAGGGGAGTTAACGAGATCAGAAGAACAGTTGGCATGAAAATAGCAGTAGAAGAAAGCAAGAGATGTAACACTGCAGCAATGAGAAAGAAGCTGAAGACAATCAGTTAGAGGAGAGGAGTTGGTAAGACAAGTTTTTTATTCCAATCTATCTAAATGAATTGTATTAGTGGACACCCCCATACATGTGAAGTATATTCCATACATGGATGGATAAGGTGCCTATATAGAGTTAGGAGTTAGGGATGGAGGAGAGAAAAAAAAAAAAAAAATGGAGACAAGTCAGAACACCTAATTTCATAAAAGCTGTTTTAACTAGAGATGAGATGTGAAGTTTCCAGTTCAGATAATAAGAAAAGGACACAATGAGGATGTTAAGTGCCAAAGAAGAGACAGTTGAGTGTCATTGAAGAAGAGGGAGTAGTTGTCTGCTATGTCTTGCATTGATAGATGAAGGAATTGAATGTATCATAGTCTTTTTTACTCCATAATCATTAACAACGGAAGGAAAACTTAACCTAGTTTTGAATAAATACACAAGAGCTAATATCATTATACATCTGGAAATTTGTGAGATTTTACCTTTCATACAAAAAGTGCAATGTGGTGATTGTCATCTGATTTGTCACTAACAAAACCCGACGGTGCTCACATGGTTTACAATCTAATCAAATCTCAGTCTGGCCCACAGGAAGCAGACAGTTCCAGCTGCACAGTCTGGAATGATTGGCTGTGATGTGATGTCAACTGAACATCATAGCACAGACAGCCATAACAAGAACAAATTAACAAAATCAAATCAAATACAGTGGTCACCAAAGATCCTTCTCTCTTGACTACCCATAAACTCATATAATCAAACAAAAAGGCATGGGCACACATGACATGAATGTGTACAGTTATGAAGACAGTGACTCAGAGCAGTCATTGCCATACACCACCTTCCTGACAGCAATTAATGAAAAGGAGAATAATGACAGGTTGTATTACTCACCAACAGACTCAACAGCTTTGCATCAAGAGACAGAGATGACTTATAAACTCCTTCCCCAGAGGATAACACAGGTCTGGTCTCTGCTAGTAAGCTCCATTGGCTACTGCTACACTCTGGAATACAGAAGACTCTTAAACTAGAGAAAAATTATTGGGTCTGTAGAATGTGCAACAAGCAAAAGAAGTGCAGAGTCACAGGCATACAACAAGGTGGTAGTATGGTGTGTCCTGGGGCAAGCAAGATGGTGGAGGTGGCATCAGAGGTGAAACAAAGGCCAAGACTTGATGCAGTTAGGCTCCAATATGGTGAGAAAAGTCATCACAGAGAAGGTGGATGAGGATGAGCCTTCAGGATGCATCAACACTTCACCGCTGATAGGTGTCATTAAAGCTTCCGTCACCCTAGACAACTAGTACAACCAACAAACATCAACTCTGAATTAGAAAAATATTCATCCCAGAACTTTTTTGTAGGATATCCACATAGCCTACAGCTGACACCTGCTGTTCTCCACACCTCAGCAGCTGGCTCTTCTCAACAAAACCATCATCATCCATATTGACAAAACCTTCAAGTTTATCAAATAACCACTTGAGCAGCTGCTGTCCATCCATACTTTTGTTGAAACTGATGCATACAAGTAATATTCAGAAGTCCCAAAAATTAGATGAATGGCAGTATGAATTTACACACACACACACACACACACACATATATATATATATATATATATATATATATATATATATATATATATATATATATATATATATATATATATATATATATATATATATATATTCACTTATGCATCATTGTTCTGTATTATATATAATTTCTTTGCCTCCAAAGAAAACATACACAGATTCCCCTTGCCATCTGTTTGATGTCTCTTCACAAAAAGCAAGAGTACAAGTAAATAAGCAGTTTTTAATTCACTCCTCCCTACTAATGGCAATGATATCAAGCAGATGTAGCAAACTTTGACAGTATTCTGTGACAGGCAGCCTAGTCCATCTATGGCAAGTGAGTGAAGGCAAAGGAAGGGTGTGGAAGAAATATGAACACCTAAGGTTTCATGGTCCACAGAAGGCTGAGTCAAGAGTTGGAAAGATGCATCCTAGAAAAGTTGGAATAGACCTTTGGTGCCTCTGCTTACATAAGCCGAGGCAGGCAAGTGCTTCTCCTTGCACTCATTATACTTGTTCTTTGGATAGCACTGAAATAACATTAATGTTTCCATCTGAGGCTAGATTGTGTTCAGATGAATTACGTTCATTAATTCTATTGTTAGTCTCTTCATGTATTGAAATATAAAAGATTAACAATTTTACCCAGAAATAGTCACCATCCCAGAATTAGAGGACTGGGATTGCTTCCACGATATCCATTTCTTCTCGTTTCCTGAGATCAACAATTAAGTTAAACTGACAACAAACAGACCAAAAATTACCATGGGTGTCGATTCTTGGTGACGAAGGGGACATGTTCCCCCAACACTTTTCAGACTAGTTATATACATATATATATATATATATATATATATATATATATATATATATATATATATATATATATATATATATATATATATATATATATATATATATATATATATATATATATATATATATATATATATATATATATATATATATATATATATATATATATATATATATATATATATATATATATATATATATATATATATATATATATATATATATATATATATATATATATATATATATATATATATATATATATATATATATATATATATATATATATATATATATATATATATATATATATATATATATATATATATATATATATATATATATATATATATATATATATATATATATATATATATATATATATATATATATATATATATATATATATATATATATATATATATATATATATATATATATATATATATATATATATATATATATATATATATATATATATATATATATATATATATATATATATATATATATATATATATATATATATATATATATATATATATATATATATATATATATATATATATATATATATATATATATATATATATATATATATATATATATATATATATATATATATATATATATATATATATATATATATATATATATATATATATATATATATATATATATATATATATATATATATATATATATATATATATATATAGAGAGAGAGAGAGAGAGAGAGAGAGAGAGAGAGAGAAATCAACGCCCCTGAAAATGGCAGCGAAAATAATTTGTAGCCCTTGTGGTCTGAACACCACACTACAGTACTGAACTAACAGTGACAGCAGTGCGCCCTGACTCAACTTAGCGTAGCTTTCTGATTATTTTTAAAATAGAGATATCACTTCAATATTACTCAGCATTTAACAAAACACGACTTGAAAACTGACTCACCCCGCCATCAGCAACACTTGGTGACTCGGCTAGTGTGTCCTGCCATGACCAGCGACCATGCCTCACTCCTCTGCAACTCCCGCCACGCCACACTGGCTCAGCGAAGAACACTGCACGCTTTACACCAATAAATATGCACGTAGGTCCTCACCTACTGCCTCTCAACTTCATATTTAATGTTATTGTTATAGTAGGAAGTGGGCAGCACACGCACCACGCCCCACATCACACACGCGGAATATGTTTACATCATGGCGGCGCCGCAGCTCAACAGCTGTTCCGAATCAGCGCAGGGGCAAGAAAGGAATGAAGGCTTATTATCATTGTTAGAGTTCGGAACTGTAGCAGCCAAGATAGCTATTAATTTTATCCACATATTATCTTTTATTTATCTTCCATAAACACTTTCATTTCTTTAAAGCTCAATGAATGCCCAATCAGCTGATTTGAAAAACAAACTGCTTGGTTATCAAATCACCTGTCAGAAGATAGATCCATTATATCATACACTATATAATCCTGATCTGATCCGACTGGCCCGCTGGCAAGCAGATCGCACCGTGTATAGATGAGCCATGGGGCGGCTACCTAGAGAAGAGGTTTCATTCCTGAAGATAAATGGTACGTACCTAATGAAGGTTTCCTGAGACAGAATATTATAGACAATGTAAAGAAGTGAGATGATTGTGGAGGTACCTCAAACTCATTTTGGGCATTAATGAAGCAATTCTATATACGTGTACATACATACACACATACATATATATATATATATATATATATATATATATATATATATATATATATATATATATATATATATATATATATATATATATATCGCAAAATTTAGTGTATAAACTTCTCTTATGTTCGTAAGGAAAAGACCAACTTGCAAAAAGTTACACGTTAAGTTATAGCGATGAATTTTGAGAAGGGTACGAAGAATACTCTGCAATTATCTTGTGCTGCCTATACACTTTATTCAGCCCTGCACACCCAATGTCATTCCTAGGCTGCACTCACTGTATGGAGTCCCCTACAAAAGAGCTCAAAGTGTAACAAGAATTGGCCCAGAAAGAGAAAAGTATAAAAGGAAATGTTTAAGGATATTCCTGTACGCAATAAATAACCACGCACTCATTAACGTATTCACAATAACCATAAGAAATCTAACCAGGCACTTTTTAGACAATAGAGTTTGCATTAAAGACACCATCATTGAAAAAAAAAAAAATACCAGTTAAAAAAAGAATACAGTAACATATTTTTAATTCGTTACAGGTAGCCATCAAAACCCAATACACATTATCCATTATGACGGAAGAAATAAGGATGAAAGAAGAGTCAGAAAATATAACCAATGTGGCACACCACGGCTGGAAGGTGCACGACAATAGGTGCTGAAAGGTCAGGTAAGGAGGTTGCCCATCACTAGCTTCTCCTGACACACGCGACAGGACTTCTTGCAGTAGATCAGCATGTATTTCTTGTTGGAGTGACACTGGCCCAGGTTGCTCCAAGACTGGCAATATCTGTTCTTGTCCTCACATCGCTTCTGAGATCCAGTGGCTGTTACGGACAGAAATATATTTAAAAAATTTAAAAACAACTTTAAGCAAAATATAGGACCTGATATGCTTACGAGACTATGACTAACATGTGCTACATTTTTTTTTTTTTTTTTTTTTTCCTTTTAAGAATGTATTCCGTCCCTTTCTTTTTCCTACTCCAGGCCGCCCCCTCCCACCTCTTACCTCGCTGCCAGGCAAACTCTCCAGCCCGCAAACACCACTATCTGATGAAGGAGATAATTTTGTGCGGCTCGCTGTCTTTTCATAAAGCATCCACCAAGTTATTCACGTGACTCTGCTTGGAAAGTATGATGATGTGCATGCATGTGTGTGTGTGTGTGTGTGTGTGTGTGTGTGTGTGTGTGTGTGTGTGTGTGTGTGTGTGTGTGTGTCATCGCGCGCGTGTGGTGCAAGATAGTGGAGTTGACGAGGAAAAGGCTTGAGGGGTGACTAACCTTCCGTGTGATCGTGACAGAGACCGCAGGACTTCTTGCAGAAGATGGTCATATACTCGGGGTTCTTGGTGCATTCCTGACTCTGGCTCCAAGTCTTGCAGTAAACACACTGATCCTGGCACTCCTTACCTGCAGCACCACCACCACCTGGTATTACTGATTTTATCAGTCGCTGGGCCACGTGAGGTAACAGACATCTACGTCATACATCTATCAAGATTTAACACTCAAGAAGTTTCGCTGATATACAAAGGATGAATATCTTGAGCTGCGCTCACACGCTGGTGTAAGAAAAATTTCAACATCTATCATTTAGTCTTCTCTCTTATGGTGAAGAGTTTGATTAGCACCAAAGCAATGAGGATTTTCTGTGTGATCTTGACAGAAATAACAAAGACCAACGAGCATCAAGTTCCAAGTAAATAGTACAAAATTGCTTATTGCTTTTACGAAAGTGTATATAAGATCTCAGCAATGAAGTATGGCTTCTTTTGATGAATTCACACACAGTGATCTTTACAGGTAACTAATCATAAACCACTTGTTTTGTAACTGTATCAACGTTACCACCTCAGTGTAAGCCGACGGCAAAAGTTTCAAATCCAAGCAGTAATCAAGCACCTTCAGGAGTAACAAACAAAATGAACTTCCATGATTCTAATTTTACTATTTCAAGACCACGTTCCATCGCCATAACGAATCAGTTTGCCTCCTCTCAGTACAATCTATTCATACTACTCTGTCATTTCTATATAAGTATCCGAACACTGACTTCAGAGAGCTTCTTTCGGATGAATATTCAGTGATACCAACAAGTGTCTTCACAGGTCATAACCCGGAACCCAGAGTCTGGCTGCGGAAGACACCACCACCTGCGGACGCCTCCCTCACCTGCCCTCCTCCCACACCTAAAACTGCACATTCCCTATAATTATTCAGCTTTATTGATGCGGGTATATGCATTCGTATGTTCTCAGGGGCAGTGACCGCAGATTAGGGTGTGTAACCTCACTGGGGGAAGGCGTATTGATACGTACGGAACTGAGAACATAAGGGAATACGAGAGAGAAAGAAATACATTAATAACTCGCCGGGATGAGATAAGCAGAGGTGGTATGGAAGCAATTACGTAGTTCTCGCTGACTGTTATTAGATGTAAGTAAGTTAAGCAACAGATCCTTCTTATCTTGTGAGCCTCGTGGATTTGGCAACCACGGTCACTCCACCATGACGCTGCCCATCCGAAACAGCACGTCAAGTGATCTTCCGGGAGTATCTTGAGCCTTGGATCCTGTTCTTACTTCGATTATCTTATCTAGATTTCTTATAACAACTCTCTTGAAATTTACTGAGTTTTTAAGAACATGAGAAGATGAGAAGCTGCAAGAAGTCGTCAGCAGGTCTACACATGGTAGTCACTATAGAACTATATGTTTTGGTTAAAGGTCTTTTCATGCTTCCCGTAAACCGACAAGGATCTCACATCATATTAGAAAAAAAAAAAAAAAACACAAGAACCAGAGCAGTGATATTTGAGGTAAAAAAAAGAAAAAATCTTATGAGGATAGCATTGTATCCGGTGCGACAATTCACTGAGAAGGAAACAACACCGCGAGGGCACACTGAACACCATGCTGGCCAACAAAGTTATCAAACAATATAAAATTCTTGTTGTCAACAAATAGATGGCTTGCATGTACAGAGGGGGGAAAAAAAACGATCATGGAGAAACTAATTTCTGTCTTTAAAAAGTATTTGTCTTTGACTGTACGAGAGGAGAGGAGAGGAGAGGGGAGAGGGCGGCGCCGTACTGCTTAAAAACATGAAAAATTAATAAAGCTAAAACGCTACATTTTCTTAAGATCTAAAAAAAAACTAATATTGCTTTTCCCCCGTAACCTTGAAGACCTATAAATGAAACCCTACGTAAAGGGAGAAACAGTAAACATAAGATAGAATACCCACCACACTGCCGGCACGCCTTCCTGCAGTTAATGTTCATCCACACAGGGTTAACCTCGCACTCCCCGCGGTCAGCCCACGTCTGGCAGTGCTTCTGGTCGTTGTCCGCACACTCCTCTGACGGAAAAAAAAAAAAAAAAAAAAAAAAAAAAAAGGGATAGGGGTTAGAATACGAGAGAGAGAGAGAGAGAGAGAGAGAGAGAGAGAGAGAGAGAGAGAGAGAGAGAAGTGAACGTCTTGGTAATTTATGTGCATATGATTAACATTTACGTAATATTACACACACACACACACACACACACACACACACACACCTGTGGCTGCTGCAATGATGGGGGAGTAGGTGGTGGTGTAGAATGTTGAGGTGTTGGCGCAGTTATATAACTTTTGCAACTTTTCAGTGTCACGCTGGAAAATAAACGTAAACAAAAGTAAACAAATTATTATTATTATTATTATTATTATTATTATTATTATTATTATTATTGTCATCATTATTATTATCATTATCATTATTATTGTCATCATTATTATTGTTATCATTACTACTACTACTACTACTACTACTACTACAACTGTCCCCAATATCATCATCATCATCATCATCATCATCATTATTGGCTTCACCTACCCCCCCCTCTCCTCACTTCTTGTAGCATTTCTTATTACTATTTTCTTATGTTCTACCACCATCACCACCGCCCAGCTCACCACGGAGAAGCCTCGGCGCTGGCCCATCTCGGCGCCACTCTCCCTCGGGATGATGGTGGGACTTCTCTCCTTGGCGAAGGCGTATGGGCCGTAGTGCATCACCGACTCTGCGGAAACACCCAACACCGTTAGAAGGTAAAGTAAGTAATCCGATAAACAAGGTTATTTTTTCTCTTTGTTTTATTTACTTATTATTTATCTATTTATTTATTTATTTATTTATATTTTAATGAAGGATGAAGATTTCTACATTAATATTGTGGAAAACACTTATGAATCCGGCTAATCATCTCTGTGACCTTTGAAAATGATAGTGGTGAGAGAACGAAGCATTTCAGAATACAGGCGTTGCACTCACCCAAGTCGTAAGGAATGCCAAGGCTGAGGATCTTGTCCCAGCCGTACTTGACAAAGTTTGGCTGCATGCCCTTCTGCACGTTGAACATATTTATCGTGATGTAGTTGTCGCGGTCTGAACGTGATTGCTCGTGCCAAAATCCAGCTGCGTGCATGAATTCGTGAATGACGATCCCCACGTAGAGGCAGCCCGGTCCCAGCGACACCTCCTGGGCCCCTTGCACTCGCCCCACCGAGCTGGAGCACCTGCACCGCGCGGGGGAGGAATCTATATTCACAAGGAGCCACGAAGAACAACAGTAATCTCGTGATGAATTTCCTGAATATAGGGATTACGACATATTAAATAGTCTAACGTGAAAAGAAAAACAAGAAAAGAATGAGAAAAAAAATGTCATGTTTGTATTATTGTATCTCTGCTAATCTAGTGATAAACTATATGGATGTAGGGATTATGGAAAAGAAAAGTCTATCGTGAAAAACAAGAAAAGGAAAGTGAAAACTGTTGTTATACCTTCGTTAATCTAGTCATAAACATTGTGGATGTGGGTATGATGGCAAATCAAACTGTTTAACATGAAAAATAAATAAACCAAAAGAAAAAGAAAGCATAATGTTCTGTTACTACTATCCGCTAAACCTCCACTAGCGGGTAAGGGAAGTGGGGACAGGCAACAGACAACAAGAAACAGGACCCACCCGTCGCCTTTGAGGATGTGGATGTAGTCCTTCTCGATGGTACGAGGGACGAAGCGAATGCAGGTCTTCTCATGGAACTCACTCATGGCCTTGGCGATTGTGCCTCGGGCGAATTTGTCTGTAGAGCGTGCCACCACATGAGGAAAATTGAGTAGAACATGGTAAGTACAAAAAATGCTGATAGAATATAGTGAGCTTGAGGGTACGTGAGATGTTTTAGGAAGATGACGAGGGACATGATGAGAAGAAATAGTCAAAGGATAGGAAGACGAAAGGGAAGGCAAAGAGAGAGAGAGAGAGAGAGAGAGAGAGAGAGAGAGAGAGAGAGAGAGAGAGCGAAGAAGGATTTGACGTACCGTAAGCCTGAGAGATAACGTAGGGAATGATTCCATTCGGCCAGCGGCGATGAATGTCTATCATGGCACTCCTCCCTGTCCTGCCTGATGGTGGGTCCTGAAAGAGAGAGAGAGAGAGAGAGAGAGAGAGAGAGAGAGAGAGAGAGAGAGAATGATCATATTACGTTTTTATCCTTAACAAAGTCACACTCCCCTTTACAGTTCACTTCAACGGTGCAAGCCTAGTATCTTATTCTCGATCTATCATTTGAGAATTATGACATTAGCGAAGACAGGAGTTTGTGTGTCATATGAAAAAAAGTCAGTTTAACTCAATATTGGCCATGACGGCTCTAGCACGGCAGTCACGGCGCCACTGCACACGTAAGAAAAAAAGAGAGAGAAAAAAAAGGTCCAATTTGTAGAGATGGCGCCGCGAGTAGTAGCTCCATCACTAAGAGTGCATTAGCGGCCCCATGCCATATGCTTACTGGAGACTCATAACGAAGGGGACGTTGAGGATCATAAAATGTATACTTTTTTTCCCAGTTTCTTCTTCGACAGTGCCACCCATCAGGGAATCAGATTGAGCAATGCTGTCTCAACCCATGAGGAGTTTTCTTCTGAATAGTACAACTTAGTCTATTCCAATTCCATCCAAGAACAAAGAGGAAGGAAAGCGATTATCAATTCTCTGTTACAGCACAAACAACTCCACTCACTCGTCTGCCACTGCTTAACAAGATCACAAGAAAAGAAAAAAAATTACCACAACATACCGCACTTTAGAGTATAAAGACAAATAACATGAAACGAGGCATTTAAAGTGCTAGTTTCTCATAAACGATTTCGAAGTTATGGCGTTACTATTTTACATTACATGCATTCACTCCACTTACCCCGTGCGCCAGGTCAGAGAGGGTGTCCTGGGGGTTCAACATTATGTCTCCCTGAAAGAGGCCGGCCAGCTCGATGGGGTCCGCCTGGACGGTGGTGTCTATGGTGTTGTGTTCTGTTGGAGAAGCATTTCATTAGTCAAGGCGAGGAACAACTAAGAGCACAATGGGCCCACACACACACACACACACACACACATAAAACAAAAAAAACTATATATATGACACAAGAACTTACTCATAATTCCACTTTCTTCGAAATCCTTTGGACTAAGCGGAGCGCCTGGCACATCCGTCTCAATCTGAGATAGGAAAAAGTATGTAAAATTGAACCAAACACACAGTTACTGAAATGCAATGATTACACAAATTATAAGCGTTGCCAGATTCATTAATATCAAGTTGCAGTTTTTACGAAATATTTAATGTAATACCTTTAACTATGTTGCTTATACCATGTTTACATCATGTTTATCATGTCTTATAAGCTCTATGGATATGAACTAACAACAAAATCTTTTGAAGTTCAGTGAGTTCTTCCACACACATAATTACTTATACATTATATATATATATATATATATATATATATATATATATATATATATATATATATATATATATATATATATATATATATATATATATAAGTTAATTTAAGAAAAAAGGTATATTAAGAGGTATACAGGTATATGTGGTAGAATTTGTTGTTGTTGAAGTATTTACAAACTTGTTAATGGAATAATAAAAGGACAAAAGCATTAACTCAATAAAGGTGGCAACTGGCAAGGACTGACCGAGTCGGGCCTGCCCAGGGCGAGGTCCGGCAGGTTGTTGGGGTCGGCGAAAATTTGTCCTCCCTCCCCGTGTTGCACATTGGGATCAGAGGAGCGCGCCGTCATTCCAGCATTACTAGCCCCGATGATGGTGCACAGACACGCCCACACAGCCACCAACAAGGAGGACCACAGGATGCCCACCATACCCCCATCCAGCTCGTTCTCACCCTGAGGACCGAGACAAAGAAGACTTAGATGAACTCATGTGTCATTGTTAAAAAGTTTGTCTATTGGACCTAATTATGTAGTTCATTGTTTGTTGATATCGCACCTCTCAATCTTATCTAACTACACACACACACACACACACACACAGCCGGTAGCTCAGTGGTTAGAGCGCTAGCTTCACAAGCCAGAGGACCGGGGTTCGATTTCCCGGCCGGGTGGAGATATTTGGGTGTGTCTCCTTTCACGTGTAGCCCCTGTTCACCTAGCAGTGCAGCAGATCAAACAGTGAAACAGTGAAATCAAACAGTGAAACACACACCGCGTAGTGTATTAGTTAGCAACTTAGCACACTCGGCATACAACTAGGATGGTCCGGGTTGGAGACCAGTGCGCGACGAGGTAAATAAGCTGTTCTGTTCACCGAGAAACAAGTAGGTTAAGTACGGGAAGTAACTCGAAGGGTTGTAGCCTCGTTGTCCCAGTGTGTGATGTGGTCTCAAAGATCGGTCAGTAAGACACAGAGCTCTTTCCATAACAGCAGAGCAGACGACCGTGGTGAATTACACACACAGTAAAACTATTACTACTACTGGTGCTGATACTATTGTTTTTACTACTACCATAAACTTTTATGAATGAAACCCAAACATGACAAATCGCTGGAATATTTCTATGACTATGTATTGATTTGTCATACCACTTGCATGTCTGCATAACTCGGCATCACTTATCATGTTTTGTTGCTTTTTTGGTAAAAAAGCGAACTAAACTATACCTCCGCTCATGCACACAAGCCATTATTTTACTTCCATTCCATGGATGTTGGGTGTGACTGCTTACCGTCTATGACATGAAGGGAAGACGCAGTGTAGTCGTGGCTTGTGGCGGCCAGCTACTGATGCAGGCCTCGAGCATTGTGGCGGCAGTTGATGTCAGCACTCCAGCAAATGAGATGCATTGTTACTGATGGCTGATGGTGGTGCCAGCATCATATGGATTACCACAGCCTCTCCTACACTTTGGTGCTGGCTTCGCTATATTTACACGGAAGCAATCCGTCATACAGCTCCATTGTTCATAGAACATTAATTTAAAGCTATCCTTGACAGTTCAGCAGTTCCAACAGACTGCGGAGACCGCGTCAGACGTGAATGATCAGGATATTTATTAAACCCATTCATTTATACATCTCTCTTGGAGAGAGAGAGAGAGAGAGAGAGAGAGAGAGAGAGAGAGTACCCAAAGATTGGTCACTATGAGCTTTGAGTTCTTCCCATAGAGCAGAAGGCTGTTTTACAAGGTCACACACACACACACACACACACACACACTTAAAGATTATAATAATCAGGAAATGTGTAAGAATTTATATATAGTAGGTAACAAGGAAAAAGATCTTATTGTTTACCTGAAATGCAGGAAAGCACTTACCTATCATGCACATTCTTGTAGGTAACAGGTCTACCCTCAAGTTGATATAGTATAAACAATAAACTGAGGATGAATAACATACAAATTTGTTTGATATGTATAAAATATTTTGCCATATGCATATTTCTTTAAATACTAAGTAAAATTAGCATTATAAATAAATAAGTATCCACTGAAACCCTCTTTTTTTTTATCTTTACGTAATGCTCAATTTGTTTATATTTTTCTAATAATCATACAAATAATTCTGCTAAAGAAATTCTGCTATGAAAAAATTATCAAACAAAACCTGGGCATTAATAAAGCCCTTTTGTGTGTGTGTATATATATATATATATATATATATATATATATATATATATATATATATATATATATATATATATATATATACACTTTTTGAGCAATTCCTGGAAAACCCAAATTGCCATCAACACACAAAGTATAATTGTGTTAATTTCTCTAAATCACCTTCTACTACATAAGACATGTCATTATCAAATGAGGCAGATAAAAATTAGATACAGATATCAAACTGAAAATCTGGGGTATGTGAATACAAATTCTGCATATTTTAGTATTGTACATGTAACAAACAAAATGCACTTTTCATGTATGAAAAAAAAAAAAAAAAAAAAAAAAAAAAAAAAAAGTTGCATTATCTACTACTGAATACTACTGGACTGAAACATCAATAATCAATCATCAAAATAAGTTATATTTCTTGATAGCTATTTGTGGTCGCTTGTCTCCATAAGAAGTATTCGGTTTGCAGAGGTTGCCAATGCCTGGACATCTGGTTGGGCATCCCTGCGAGCCTCCTCCACTCCAGAGAGAAGCTCCACTCGCAGCCGAACCACCAACACTTCACTATCTGTCATTACAAAGTACATTTCATTAGTGCCCTCTTAAAGTCTTACAAACTTGATAGTATAGGAGTGCTGAGAGGACTCCACTGTGACAAAAAGATTAACTATAATACAGTAGAATTAATATAACATTTATTCAATCTTTAGATATCAGCAATCATCAATTTAGGGTGCAGACTCAGCACTTTCCTTGTGGCAGTGATTATCTACCAAGGCATGATTATTATTACTATCTTTAAAAGTTTTTGATTCAGATACACTCTTTTGGCAAAGAAGTTCTGACAAGCTCTATCAACTTGTTCTCTCAAGAACTGAGCACTTTTGTTAGCACAATGGTCTCATTTGTGATTTACAGATACCAAAGAGGTATCTGCCATCCTTCTAAATAAAACAGTGTAACAAAGATTACAGTAAAAGTTATCAGGAAATGTTTGAAAGCTACTGTAATGAGTAACTCTACTTTATTCTCTGCTGCAAATGGGAGAGTGTTATCTGAAATCACTTCTCAGGTTTACCCTTATCTTAGGAGAGATATGCTATATGACTATAATGCTTTTACCTTTTCTACAAAAACGTTTTTGATGTTCATAACAAAATATTTTTAAAGTTGTCAAACCTGACAAGACTAATTTTCGTACCACAGACTGCTAATTACAGTTACCTTTGACCTTCTCCAGGAACTCGTTCAGTACGACCAGGGACTCCCTGCGCAGGCTGTAATACTTGGCAACACCTAAAAGGAAAATGTGGTTCAATTGAGTTAGCAGTCACACAACAAATAAAAAATATATAGGCATCTTTTTCAGTTCTCATATGGGGTTAAATTCTAAGGTCTTAGGAGCTCTGCCCACTTAATAACTTGTAGTGACAACACAAAGTTTGATATTCTATAATAATATGTATATGTATACATAATATTCCATAACTACATATAAAAATAACACAAAGTAAGCCACAAATAATAAGCATTTTCTTTAATACTAACATATGGAGAACAATTATAATTAACACTCATCTCAATCACACTTTTGTTATATATTGTATCTATTCCCATTTCATTATATATATGTCCATTCCCCAATCCCCCCCTCTCTACATATATGTCCACTAAGTTTAGCAGTACAACTATTTCATTGTCTTTATTCATCTCAATCATCATCAGTGAACACCTGTATTAATTTTTCTAATCAATAAAAACAACAAATAGCCATGTTTGTGGTAGTGTCAACATAATGTGGATTACAGTAAGTAGTCAACTAAACGATAGTTGAAGTTGGCTTCAACTAAAAAATTTTTTTTTCTAGAACTTGTAACCTGCCATCCCATCAAACCATACTTATCTAACTGTTTTTATAATACTTTCACTTTACTTATTTATGGAATATCACAAGTTACATAAAAAGACAATGCAATTTTTATTTTGTTAAAAGCAATCCGATTACCTAAACAATAGTTGAAGATACGGCAGGAATGATGTAACAGTGGATCAAAGATTGGCATTCCCAAGGAGGATGGAAGTTCTTGAAGTAGAAAATGACGTGCCCAGAAGTGCTTCAAGGCACCGACAATGCTCAGCTGGGTCTTGCGTGGTACCCGGGAAACACTGCTGTTCAGCATTTCCACAACTCGTTCACTGTATTTTTCTGAAAATAACGATCATGATGGAGGTAATGAAAATTAATCTCCTTTCTGCAACAGTGCTACATAAAATCTAAAGGAGAAAATAACAACTTATTAATATAAAATTGCTATAGTTGCCTACAAAATTTCACAACTGGTATCATAATTATATTTTTTCCAAAATTTCTAAATACAATTTTTTGTAAGTACAAGTAACTCTTGATTTACGCGTGTTTAATTTATAAGTTTTTGTTAATACGCGACCAAAAAAAAATTCAAAATTAATAAAATTTGTGCGATCGGTTTGCTTATACACGATTTGGACCACATCCCACATTCCCCCTATTATCTATTGGTTGTTATAAGAATTACAAGTTTGTTTTATGCGAATTTTGAAATACACGATGCCTCTTGGAACGCATCTATCGCGTAAATCAAGAGTTACCTGTAGTACTGAATCAGTCATGTGTGTTAGCAATAATCTGGCTGTATTCTATCTACTTTATTCTACACAAGTGACATTCTTTAAACATTGTAATAAAATGTAATAATACATGATATAAGTACTATGTCAGAACAAAGTTGTATTGGTGTAGTACCTTGTGTTTCTTTGGAATTAGGCCAGGCACGTCCCAGGGAGTGAACCATTTCATCTATGAGGTCCCATCTCAAAGATGCTTCAGCTTTACTGCTATCATCCTCTTCTAAATCCTTGTCTTGCTTGTCCTTTTTTTTTTTTTTTAATTGATAAACAAAAATAGTGTCACTAAAAGTGACTCATCACACATGATGGTTGTCTATAATATTTACTTTCTATTTGATCATTAGCTTTCAGGAAAAAAAGTATATAATATTTGAGAGATAGGATATACTAAGTGCCAATATCTTTGTAAATATAAGACCAGATATTAGATTATCATCATCAATATCTTCATACATCAAAACATGCAAACATAACATGAATGAAAAGTTACTTACATGTCTCAAATATGGGAGGCATATATCAAACACTTGTTCAAATCTGTCAATCTGAAATGTATCTAAAACAGTAGTGAGTGCCTTGATTGCATGAATTTTGTAAGCCATCTTTTCCTTACTGGCCTCTCTAGTGAGGACTTTAACCACTTCTTCAATCAGCAACTCATCTCGGTCAGGGTGCTTCAAGGTGGCTAACACACACTTGGTGGCCACTGATACATTGGAGAGAGCTGTTACTAATGATTCCTTCCCTTCCCATGTCCTACCTTGCAGACTGTTTATGAGAAGTGTAACTAATGATACAACAAGAGCATCATTCATACTTGACCCTAACTTCTGAGAAACTGTGGACAGGGCTCTTCCTGTTTGTGCTTTCATTGACCAATTATTGCTCTGCAGAGCCTGTTCACAGATGTTGATAATCTCAGTCAAGTAAAGCTTCACAGCAGATTCTGTTCCTGGAGTATTGTCAGACCAGATTTCCTCCCATATTGCAGCACCACTAGGGTCATTATCTGCAGTTTTTTCTGCATGCATGCCCAAAAATGCTAGAGGCATAGCTTGACTTGCATGCTGCTTCATAATGTCACTGTGTTGGGAGTGCATACTTCGAATGGTGAGAGCAGCACTGATTCTAATGCTGTCCTCTTCTTTTTCTAGATACCATGACTGCAGCTTTGTAAGAAGTTTCTCTATACTTGAGGTTTTTGCAGTTTTGACAAGATTACCTATAGCATTGGCATATAGCTTTCTTACCACTGGATTTCTGTCACTCAGTCCATTAACAAGTGCTGCAAGGAGTTTTCCAGTGTATTTTTCAAGACAAGCTGGGCAAGTATGGGTCAATGTCTCCACAACATGAGCAGCACCTGCTCGACTGGCAAGACCAATGGAACTTCTAAGCACATCAATCAGACCTCCAATTAACTTTTCCATAGCATCCACATCAACGTATTGCAAAACATAATTCAAAGTGTCCATCATCGGAGTACTTCGTGCAGCTGCAACTCTTGCAATATCCAACTTCTCCCTGTCATCTTCATTTAATCTCACAGATGTGTAACTAAGAGCCTGAGATTCTAGACCTGAGAGTGCTTCCAGAAGGGCTGGGATAAGAGTACCCAGGTGAGGCTTCACCATTGCTCCCCCTGATCGACACAACTTAGATACAGTTTGCAGACTGATACTTCTGACTTCATTCACTGTACTGGTGATACCCGATGTCAGAAGGGTTGGCAATACTTCTTTTAGCATCTTTTCACTCTCTTCACCAGAACTTTCACACACCTAAAAGCATATGCAATTCACATAATTAGATAATATACAGGTTAGCTGAAATGTAACCATATCCACATTTTACCAATCTGCATGGATAGATATGGACAAAGATAGGCTATCAATCCAACATACACCATTCACTTGGATGTGACTGTATACCAAATCATGCATTTATAAATTATGTATTAAAAAAATCAAAGATCTTACCTTAATGCAACTTTTACTTAATGCCTGTAATGTTTTATCTGAAGCCAATCTAACAGATTCCTTGATGTCATCACGGACTCGGAAGAGTATAGCCCATATTTCACTTATCCTATCAACAGCAGATGAGGCAGGTTGTCTCCGCAAAAGATCCGAAAGAGCATTACAGCACGACTCACGAACTCTCCACAAATTATGTGTTAGGTTATTTATAAGATCATTCAGGATTGGGTGATAATATTTTTCTACCTGCAAGGAAATAATCACTCCATGAGACATTTCAACACAAGTGAAATGTGTTAAATGCAAAATAGTTTTTCAAAGTAAAATCCAACACATAATATCTATACTCAAAGAACTTATTGCTTACAGTTTTTGCAGTGTCTGTGACTAGAGCATTCCAGATAGAAGACATAGGTTGCTGGATCTTTGGTGTTGGATCATGCTGGTATCTGAAGAGCTTTGGAATTATCTGAGGCAAGTAAGGCTCAAGTTGAGAGCCTGCTTGAGAGGCGAGGGTGCTGAAGCCAAAGGCAGCTCCCTAGGGAAGAAGAAAGCATAGTTAAGTAATATGTTAATACAAAAGACAAAACATTTTACAGTGTCTATAGATAAGACTCTCTACACTGATGCTCAAAAGAATATCATCAAGCATGGTGTTCAGCATATGCAGTGTGTGTTGGGATGTTGCTGCCTCTTGGTGCCACAGCTGGATTCCTGAATTTTCAACCTAAGAAATTTGATTCTTATGTTTAGGTTGGCACCCAATCTTTTGCCTAAATATTTGGCCTTCAGAATTTGACTATGGTAATACTCAAGGAAATGCAGTATGCATGCATACACATTGTGTGTTTACACAAACATACACAGACACACACTGGATAATGGATAAAGAGATGGGATACTATGAGATTACACACCTGTACACCAAAACTAGTTAAATACACATATGCATACTAATTATATCATGATAAAAATGCATTTATTATGAAAATAACATACATCACAACATGATTTACCTTCCTGGAGTTCCACACAGCATTATGATTTGCCAGGTTCATGAACTTGTAGATTAGATCTGGCTGGTTGAGATCAGTGGCCAAGGAACACAACTCCCGATATGTTGACAGTTGACCTCTGTTGATTATTTTATTATCAATGTAGAATGGTTTATGTATAATCACCATCAATATAATCTTGAAAGACTAGCATATACTTAAATGTATCAGTACTGTTCACTTAATGTTGGTTTGTGAAGCTGCACGATCTCTACACACTACACTTTTGAACTAGTTACATGTAGGAAATTCAAGAATATCATTTTAAAACCTTCAGTGTATCGATTAAATCTTTAAATAAAATTCTTTCATCAGGCAAAGTGTGGAATGGCAGAATAAATGAAAAAAAAAAAAAAAAATGCAATGAGATGGTATGACTATACTGAAAGGAATGAGTGAGGAGTTAGTAGAAAAAGTGTATGCTCGTGAAAATGAAGGATGGAATAAGAGAGATGAGTCACTTGCAAGATTAAATGAGAGAGAGAGAGAGAGAGAGAGAGAGAGAGAGAGAGAGAGAGAGAGAGAGAGAGAGAGAGAGAGAGAGAGAGAGAGAGAGAGAGAGAGAGAGAGAGAGAGAGAGAGAGAATCATCCCTTAACAATCATTTACCCTGATGGTGCTGCACCCAACTCTCCCTCTTTGAAGATCTGTGTGTCCTGAGTGACATTCTGAATGCTGCGCTTTCCTTCTGTCAAAGTCTGAACCAGACTCTCCACCATGGACTGCCTGGTGGCCTCAGAGCAGCACTCATACACCACACCCAAGCCCTTGGAGGCGGCATCTTGAACCAAGTCTGAAAATAAAGTAAAGTACATAAAGTTTCCATTACCAACATGATATTTAGATATGGAGCACAAATACAATAATAATCAACATTTCTTATGCTAAAAAGAATAGCTCTAGGCATCCATAGTAACCCACTAACCTCTTCAAGAACAGCTAGGAAAACATTATACAAATACATATGGTAGTTAGTCTGGATGATGCTAATATAACATCTAATGAATTTATGTGTTACAACACAGCTATCATGACACCACTGAGCCCCGGTGTGGATAATGAAGAAATTCTTAGCACCTCCCTCATGACAGACCTGAGTAAAGGTGGATATACCCTAGTGCCCTTACAACAACATGTGGTATGACAATGGCTGACTTTGATTCTTGGGAACTTGGATGTCTTAGCTCAAGCAATTACTTAGTACGAGCTGTTGGTAATGTATCTAGTAAATTAAATTGCATGGAGAGAGAGAGAGAGAGAGAGAGAGAGAGAGAGAGAGAGAGAGAGAGAGAGAGAGAGAGAGAGAGAGAGAGAGAGAGAGAGAGAGAGAGAGAGAGAGAGAGAGAGAGAGAGAGAGAGAGAGAGAGAGAGAGAGAGAGAGAGAGAGAGAGAGAGAGAGAGAGAGACTATGTTTTCAGTGAATAAGAGAAATAAAATAAGTGATATATACTTACCATTGTTGTCACCCAAAAGATTCATAAATGCTACTTGGATCCTGGTCAATTTCTGCTGAATTATTGGCTTTCTGCGGCACCTCTTGAGCAAAGCAAGCAGCCAAATACATGAGGCCTGTGCAAGAAACTTTCATCAATAAGACTAAAATCACTGGACAGGTGAATACATGTTCTGGAAATAAGTGAAAAACTATTCAAAAAATCTTCACACAGTTAGCTTTGCAACATGACATCAGCAGAATCAATGAATGAGCTACTGACACTTGGAATTCTTAGCCTAGCCTGTTTTTATTGCAAGTTATTATGAATATATTTTATGTAAGAGAGATAACTGGCCAAGGGCAACAAAGATTATAAAAAAAAAGAAAAAAAAAAGGCCCACTTAGGTGCCAGTCACTAGAAAGCTAAAACAATAATCCATAACAAAAAAAAATTAAAGTCTCAAATTTGATAAGATAGACATAGAAGAGGGAAGAGTTTCAGAATTTATAAAAAAAAAAAAAGATGAAAGCTTCAGAATACTGGATAACTCTTGCATTAGAGAGGTAGCCAGAATAGGAGAGAGAAATCATTAACTCTTGTGTAGTAAGACTGCAGGAGAGGAAACATGTAGTTAGTAAAATCAGAAGAGAAGCTAAAGGTTCTGGAATGTTTAAAAGTTCCTGCTTGGTAAGCAGTGAGCAAAATTCTATTTTTTGATGAAAATGTTGACTTGCCTGCCGAACATTTGGGTGAGTCTGAGGAACATAATTGTCCAAGAGCTGTCCAAGTAACCATGTCAACACCTCTGCCTCAGGGTCTTCAGTCTTCTCATCACTAGCTGTACCACCTTCACTTGTATCCATGGCTTCTTCAGGTTGGGTTGAAGCACCTGAACAATATTTCAAATCTTTATCATACAAATATGTTTTCCAATCATTACAAATCACATACAGTATACCATCAGTTACCATCCACTCACTTGCACAATGTTTGATCACTTTCACATACTGAAACATGTTTATCTCATATCAGCATGATACTTCACAATCCACCTGTCTTTGTATATGTATATATATATATATATATATATATATATATATATATATATATATATATATATATATATATATATATATATATATATATATATTTTAGATGTACCGATACCAAAATTTTGGCCGATTCCGATACCGATACCACCTAATTGGGCCGATACCGATACTACTACCGATACTGATACTACTACTTATAGTGATTACTGCACTGGACACCAGGATGAGTTGGTGGACGGCGAGCGTTATCAGATGGGAGGCTTTGTTTTGGGGGATGCTGTGAGTCCTTCTGGGAATGTTTGTGGAAATAGGAGCAATTCTAGAAGCTTTTTGAAGCCATTTGCAACGATAAATTACTCAGTAATTGGAATGAATATCTTCTCAGTCTTCTGATTCTTGTCAGTTAATTAAATTCTTACTTCTTACTACTTTAGCGACCATTTGGTCTTGTGCATTTTCATTATTAATTTTATTGACGATATTTTGGCGATCAAAAATATTTTTAAAATTATTAAAATTGTAAAACAGACAAAATATTAGCAAAAGAAACTCATTTTGTTGTGTATGTTTCTCTTTAATTAAATCTGACATCCTTTGATATTAATTCATTACACATTAGTAGACCAATTCAGAAACATGAGCTTTCACCTAATCTTTTCAATTAAATAGAAAAAAGTTTAGTTTATTCTAAATTTCTAGGTTGTGGCTTTATTACCACAGAAAACAGTATTCTATGACATACGGTAATCACCATCATATTATATTAATTTGGTATCGTCAATATCTTATATTGAATATATCACTAAGTAGTAAATTCCTTTTAGGTATCGGAAGTATCGGCATAAAATAAGCCGATACTGATACCCAAAAAATGGGCCGATACCGCCGATTCCACTACCAATACCGATGTATCGGTACATCTCTAATATATATATATATATATATATATATATATATATATATATATATATATATATATATATATATATATATATATATATACACACAATCTCCAGGTACTTATCAACTATGGCTACATTCCCACTTCCTACACAATACATACCTTCAGGGGCAATGTAGTCCTTCTCCATTGCCTCATCTGTGTCCTTTTCCTTCTCATCACTGGTACCCTGTGGTAAAATATTGCATACATTATATTTTCCAATAAATGGGGATGAAGTGTGTAATCCCAAATGGATATGAAAGATGAGAAGACAAATTTACTAAAACATGAAAACAGAGATAAAAATATAAATGAAAACTTGTGTAATATTAGCATACATACATGAAAAGTACACAAGTAAATAAGTAAATGAATAATACATAAAAAAAACATTAATAATAAATACAATAAAATATAAAAAATTATATAATTCTACAAGTATTTCTTTCCTCTTATCATATTTATTGTAAAAAAGCTGAGTAACAGTACCTCCTCCATATTTTCATCTGCCACTTTACTTGCCTCCACTAAGGAGGGATCTTCATCTGTCCACAAGTTTCTTGCTGATGGAGATTCAGTGCCAAGAGAACAGTCAGCTAATGACTCACCCACAGCAAAATGAACTTCAACTTCATTGGTCTGTAAAGGTAAACAAAAGTGATGTGAGGTGCATGAATGCAAAGGGGGTATCACACTGGCCTATGATCCGTGGAATGAGTGACACCTGCTACAGATAGCTGGAACTTTTCCAAGATTAGTGGAGCAAAGTTGGGATGGCTTCATGTTCATCCAGTTCTTTGTATGCTATCCCAATAAGAAAATAAACATAAAATATGTAATAAAACCTTATTATTCAACCTAAAAAGAATGTGCCTAAATTTTCCATATTGGAATATTAAATAAAGTTTCATCAATCTAGAAAGATAAAATATATGTATATTGTATCTATAGTTTGGGCTCATGGCAACCATCCCTGACTCCATAGTTGCCACCACGCACCTCTCGGTTCTTCTCTTCTTCCTTTTTTTCAGTAACAGGAAGTGCAAGTGCAATGGCAGCATGAAGCACAGATCGAGATATAAGTGGCATAGTTTTGTTCTGGTTTGTTTTGATTAGGCTTGGTCTTGGTTGCTGGGCCGTTTGCTTCACAAAGCAAGAACAGGGGCAACTTGTGTGTGATAATGTTCCTAGTTTCGCACCAAGAACCATGGTCTGTGTTCCACGTATTATAGGATAGTGTGACACCCCTTAAATGAAGGAAGAGCATATTTGTAAAGCATCTTTTATGAAATGCTGTATCTATACTGGGAAACAGAGAAAGAACTATTTGAGAGAGAGAGAGAGAGAGAGAGAGAGAGAGAGAGAGAGAGAGAGAGAGAGAGTAATTACTACAAAACTTGAAAGACTGGCTTCTAGCCATAACAAATCATGAAGCTGAGAATATGTCTCTTTCATTATTATGTTCCTTCCTCTGTCAGCCTGTCCCACCACAAGTCACTAGTCTTACTCTGCAACAAATTTTTGACAACTTTTTTTATTTGTTTTCTTATGAAACTGATTTTCCTCCATTGTGTACATGATTTGGATTTTGTTCAACACTTACCTCCTTTGCTAATGCCAAGAAAGCTTCTAAAATTTTCTTTTTGTGGGAAATTTCTGGCTGCCCCACACACAGATACCCACAAGTAGAGATAGCCTGTTCACGAACCTGCAATGAATTGATTGTTGGTGAAATAACTGACTAACTAATTAATGATCAATTATCTATTCAAACTAAAGACTGCAAGGTTATGGTTAATGTTATGAAGAAAGAGCACACCTGCTCTGGATAGATATTCTGCCCTTTTTGCACTGAGCTCTATTATATACACTACATGCACTCCCTCAACACCAAATATTCAAGTTATGACCTTCAACAGATATGAAGAAGAGAAGTGACTCAGTAGCAATCCTTAGCCACCCGTACCAGATCATGATCATTGTTACTCATTAACTTCCCAATCTTCTGCCATAGTCCACTCATCTTCCAGCTCTTCCTGACACCCACAATTACCTTCCGAATGTTCCCACCAACATACAATTCTAAACAGCATAAACTTACTTTGGATGGAAGCTTCTTGTTGTTGAATATCTTAATAAGAGTTTGCACAAGGGCAAGCAAAGTGACGTCTTTATCACCAGACTCTTCTGTCCCGGCAGGCAGTGGAAGAGGACCCTGCCGAGCCATCTCCCCACAGCCAACACAAGGGCATTCTGAATGGGACTGTTCTCAAACAGCAGCTTTTTAACTGAATAACAAAAGCAAAAAAATAAGTTAATAAATGGTTTCTTTAATTTCTATCAAATAAGAAAAGACTAAATAGAGGTGTGCACATTCTCTGAAATTATACCATATTTAAGACTTCTCTTTACAAAAGTGGCATTGATTACATATTAACATTTTAAATAATAATTGGTAACACATAAGTCAGATCATTATTACCCAATTCCTGAACAACAGATTCATAGGCAGGCCAGTCCTCCAGGAGCACGCCCATCTTCTTCATGTTATTGATACTGTACGAGTAGCTGTGGCCCAGCGCCAGCACACTGCACTCCTGACTGTCCACCCGCTGCATCACAAGGCCTCAGTTATATTCATGATCAACACAGCACAGAAGGGGAAGATAACTACAAGTCACATTTATTCGGTACATCAAGGCTGTCTTCAACTTACCAAATTCTTTATATTAGTAACTTGTTGGACAATTTTTTCAAACTCTTGCTGGTTTTGCACCTGACCGGCAACAACTCCAAACAGGTGAGCTGCTACTGTTCCACAATAACCACTTCTTAGTATAAATTTCTGAAAAAGAAGAAAAAAATATATATATATATATATATATATATATATATATATATATATATATATATATATATATATATATATATATATATATATAGATAGATAGATAGATAGATAAATAGATAGATATGAATTTATATTAGTCAAGTTATTCAATTTGGACCAAAAAATTGAAATAAATAAATAAATAAAAATAATAGATCGCTTCTTGATACAAATAATAACAAGGTGTAAAAATATATTCAAAAGTTTAAAAAAATTAGTGCAAGAAGTATTTATAAAACACAGTGGTGGTAATCTACATGCTGCCATACTCCTCATACCTTTATCCAATCCATTTTCAAGGTATAGTGTTTAGATAATTGGTCAGGAGCAATGGCCACCACCCTCAGGATAGATTCCATGGCCACTGCAGACCAGGCATTGGCAGCAAGCTCAGCAAACCCAATGTATCTCATGAAAGGGTTTGGACCTGCAGGGCAACAGCTGAGAATTAGAAAATGTGCAGGAAATATATTTCTTGCATGATTTAAAAAAATGGAAGGGCATGTGTCCAGGACACTGGACACTGAAGATGGAAGTAGTCTGATAGTACTAAAAATTGTAAGGAGAAATGCATTAACTAGGGAAGAAACTAAATTCTTTTGCCATGGCCATCCTCTTCAGGGATTCCACTAAAGACATGAGAAGACACACAAAAAATAGCTATAGGTGCTTTGTTTTGGAAAAGATATAGAGACGGAACAACATTAACACGTATTTTCCCATAAGTACAAGGTAAATACTAAGTAAACACCAGATATAAGAATAAAACACACACACACATGCACCCTGAATAAAGAAGTGTTTTCCCAGTGCTCTCAATGTCCCAAGTTTCACAATCCTTGAGTTTAGTGCTGTTCCTTCTGAAGAAAGCAAGCATAAAACTCAAGTGTACTATATTTCATCTCTTCATTTCATTTGTTGTGGCTGAGAATGACTTCTAAACAAGGTTATGATCTTTTGTTTCCAGCAAGTTCCATCTTGCGCCTTGGAACACAACTCAGGTTAAAACTAAGTAGTAATAAAGAAGCATGGCAGGAACAGAACATTCCACTCCAACCAAGTGAAAAATATAATTCTGCATGCTGTGTATAAACTTACTCTTCTCTTGTGTCCCTGAAGAAACTTTATATTCATGTTCATTGATGATCTTCTTTACAAGTTTTCCAACAGCTGGTGAATCAGACCAAAACAAGCCTTCTTCTCTTCCACTTTGTTTTCCAGCCTCTACTTCCAGACAATGTTCCAAATATCTCAAAATCTGGGAAATATTAACATGATTAAAGATATTGACTAATCAAAACAAATTGATAAATAAAGAGATAAACAACCACTGGGCTAAGATAAATGTGAATGATAAGGAATGTAAAAGTTGTGTGCCTTGTCTTGGTTAACCCCCTTTCTGGGGGAGACAGTTTTAGTTTATGTATGATGTATATAAGAAAATATGAAATCTGAGGAAATAGAACATACATTGTTAAGGACAATGATTACAGATTACTTAGATTTACTGTGAAAGGCAAGTAATAACTTGCCTGTTCCATAATTGGTATAGAGAAAGGGACAGGCTGGTTGGCAACATCAAGCCATTTTCTTCTTGGGAGAGCATCAACACGTTCCATGACATATTTGATTACTGCAGTGAATGGTGGAGCATGATAGGTTGGAGTGCCATCTTTAGCTTCCTTAACTGGCTTGTAAAGCTGCCGTCGTGACTCCAATCGAATGTCATCATGACTGGCAAAGATAGTAAATACATTCAACAGGATTAAAAAAGATTTCCATCTGATGTACTATATCATAAATAGCAAATGAATGATACACAATCACAAGAGTGGGAACCATCCAATGAGAACTATATAAAAAAATATTTTGTCACTTTTGAGAAGCAATTGCTACATTTTTGTAAATAATAAAAAGTTGGAAAATTAATGACTAAAAAAAGACTTACGAATCTCCCGTGGCCACCATTAAAATGAAACGAGATGGGACATGGTCTTGAGGAAACACTGATGCAGCATAGTGAACAGCAGTACGTCTCAACTGTGCATTGTGGTGCAAGACATGCTCTGATAAAAGAATGCAGAGCTCATCTTGGCTTGTAGTACTCAGCTGCTTACACACAGGAGCCACCATAGACAAAGCTTCCTGGACAGCTAATAGTACATCACCTTCTTCCTGAGTAAGAGCATTCATCAAGGTCTGAAGGTAATGAAGCTGTGAAGGATGGGAAAGGAGAAGATTGGGTAGCTTAACAGACAGCTTTGCCAGAGCTCCATATGCCAGGGATCTAAGTCTGGCATCACACTTTTCCTCTTCAATGACTTTCACCACTCCTCCAAACAGGACACTTCCAACAGGTGACAGTTTCTCCTTGTCAGCATTGAAAGCCATGTGGTGGAGGAATGTAACACCATGCTGCTTCAACTTTGCATTGGTGTTCTGACCCCACAGACATTCAAAAAATACCTTCAGGGCAAGTGGTGCATAATTGCAAGCTTCTTTTGACTTTAGAAAGTAAGGCATTAGCTTGAGTCGGATTCTTGTGTTTCCAGGATTTTTAAATTTGTCTTGTGCAATTCTGTCCTTTGGTATCAATGTTCCTAAGAACAGAACATACAGTGGAGCAATAATAGGATTGGCATCCCAGTCAATACTTCCATCAATCCTTCTGAGATGTAATTCTGCTGCATTGGCCACAGAAAATCTAGTATCTGCTGCACCAATGATCAGAGGCAGAGCAACGGATGAGGGAGGCAGCACATCAGAACTCAGGAACTTGACAACACAGACTTTCAGCTTTTCTAAGTCTTCTGGTTTTGGTGGCAAGTCACCAGTTACCCTTTTGAATGTATAGAAACTCATCCCTGCAGGCACACCAGGCACAGGTGGCCCATCACTGTTGTCCTGAGGAGTGTCTGCAGTCCTCAGCTGAGACAGTGGAGTGGCACTGCAAATACAAGGCATTAGTGAGCATCAATAATTAGATGTAGATTAACAACTGCATCTAATAACTAATGAATAGATATGAACTATCTGCACTGAATGAGAAAAAAGACCTAAGCTAAATAACTAACCCATATGGCAGCAGCAAAAGATCCAACATGAAGTCAAGCAACAGTTTGGCCACTGCAGGCTTGTCACGCAGACCAAAGAGGGAGGCAGTCTTTTCAGCTGTATCTGGAAACTTCATGTGACCAAAAACAGGCACCATAAGCAGCAGCAAACTGTAAAACAACAATTCAAGTGAACCTTATTTTTTGGAGAGCAGATATCTATAAATCTGCAAGTAACAAGACCATAAACAAATGTTATCTACTAATAAATAAAAATTCATCAATGGAAAAACTCAGCTGGTCATGTTTTGCACTGAGTTCCTGGGAAAAATAACATGTAAGATAATGAAAAAAATTTAAAACAAATATAAATATTCAGATGAAAAATAGTCAAAACTTATGAAATGCATCTCTTTTTGCAAAATAATTGCAAGTTTAACGAAGAAACTGTTCAAATCCTGATACAACAAATAACTTTAGCAACATCACATTCTTTACGAAACAAACACTGATTCCACCCATCTATAAAGAAGGCAGGCTGTCCCACAAAGGATGGTCCAGATGAGGCACTACATACTCACACACACACATACACAGTCTTATCCCTGTGAATTCTTGGTGAAATGGATCAGCATCGTGGACAACCATACTACATCCAAGGAGTTTAGGCCTACATCATTTCAATAGTTGTGTAATATTTTTTCTACTCCATACTTACCCATCTTGGTGTTGTGCTGGTTTGTTCTCCAAGCAATTCAGCATCAAGGGAAGCAGCTCCACCTGTTTGTTGATATCCAGCCTTGGATAGCCCATCTTTATGTAGATGATAGAGAAATTCTGGAAGATTGATACATTACTGCTAAGTATACATTATGAATAGCTTTCCTGATGGTAACCTCACATATATAAGAACTTCTTTTCTTTTAACCTCTAAATCTACAGTAAATGAATGGCTATCTTGTGTTGTGGTGGCATAGGCTGCTCAGAGAGTGTTTTCTTAAAGCCCATCCAGACTAGGGTTATTTTTTTCTTATTTATTTTTTATGTCCTGGCCTATAGCACCTGTGGGTAATTTGATGAGTATTGGAAGCACTGTTAAGCTTCCACCAATTAGTGGTGCAGGCACTTCTATTTATAGTGGTACCCATATTAGGGCCAATATCACCACCCAAGTGTATCTTTGGTGTATCCACCTAGCACCTGGGTATCATGGTGACATGTAGGTAACTTTAAACCACTCGACAAATGGCAAAGTTTCAAGGCTGTACTTGGTAGGATTTGAGCCTACATGTGGACATCTGCCCAATCCCACGTTCACTGCCTCATCCACTACAATACTTTATACACAACATATATATATATATATATATATATATATATATATATATATATATATATATATATATATATATATATATATATATATATATAAACTCCCAAGTTAATATAAGGAATGTACTGATGAAGATATCAATTCCAATAAGCTAAAAGTATGTGTGATCACATAAGACTCACTGTCACAAAGGAAGTAGCACCAGGGTCTTGGTACTGGGTCATCAAGGCTTCCACTGGCAGCTGGATGTGCTCATGGTCCTTAACACGACGATTCACATGAATCAATAATTCCATTACCTGCCAGAAAACATTAGTCATGTTAAACAAACAGAAATCAAAGTAAATATCTTTACACTTATATTTGTACACATACACAGTTACACTAAACTTTCACCAAAGTATCTGGAATTTTCAGTTAACGGTAAAGATTTTTTTTTTTTTTTTTTCAAATTATATCCAACATATTCTAACTTGTGAATTCCTAGCCTGCTATTCCCAAAGAAGCATTAAATACCTTCTTCCTGACAGATTCATGGGGGGAGGCCAGTTTGAGGATGACGGGGGCCAAGAACTTGTGCAGTTCCTCCTGCAGAGCATCATCGGTGGCAGCTGAACCAATGCGAAGGAAGACTCGTTCCACCAGTACTGTCGGACAATGAAAGTATGAAGCAATGCTATGTTTGGACAAGAGGATCATGAAGTATTCTATAGGTGCAATTATGATCAATAACATACATTACCAGCCAGAGTGATACTGCAACCTCTTGCAATGCACAGTTCATACACATGACTGGTACCCTATATTAAATCTCGTTATTTGGAACATTTTTTTCCCATGCATCATCTGCTGAAAAGTCATTACTGTGTTAGTTATGAATTTTCAAGAGTTCATAAAATGCCAAATTTTTGCTATAATAATCTCTTAATGAATGATGAAAAATAAACATATTCTGTCGTTATCAGAGACTTGTGGGGCTGAACTGAACTTCAGTGCATCTACCTACATATACAGTATTCAAGTAATCGAATATTGCTACTGGCTGAGCTGACCAATTACTAATGTCCACTACAGCTTCATTAAATGTTGTTAATTACAAACCTCATCCCTGTGCTAAAGTTAAGTATGTTTTCAAGGAGTGCCCCAGCTATGAGGTTACAACATCCAGTTTGGAATGCTTGTCATTGTCACATGAATGAGACTAGACCAATGAAGTTAAATCTGACTTGAATGGTGAAGTGATATGTTAGCCCTACTGGAGAAGCTTACCTCTTTGGTTACAATGTTAAATATTCAGCTAAATCTAATTTTCGATTACCTTTCACTAACATGAGACACGAAACTGCAGTACAGTTTTCAGTGTGACCTTGGAAGCATCAACACAGGGCAAGGCTTCGATGGTATGAATTATGAGAAGTATATGATGAAGAGTTTGGAGATTACTGTTAATCAAAATAACACAGGATACCAATAAATCTGTCAAGGAACAATAAACTACACCGCCCCAATCACACTGACACACCTGACTTAGCTGCTGCATCTCTCAACACCTGATAACAGCCTGAGGCATCACACAGGTCCTTTCAACCTTACAGACACATCTGACCTTACTGCTGCACCCGTCGCCCCCTGACAGTAGCCTGGAGGCCACACCACCACACAAATACTCACGCAGCTCATCCTCCAGGTTGGGTTGGGCCACGGCGCTCATCAGACACCTTCACGCCACACACTGGGCTGCTTTCCTTACTATTCCCCTGCCTGCTGTGCCCTCACACCGATATCCTGTGCTTCGGTAGCCTCACTGCAATCCGAGCGGTTTCTGCAGTGCCGTGGGTGATGCGGTGCGGCCTATGTTGTTTGGTCTGCCTCGTCACTGCCAGCTGACTCAAGGTGCTGTCCTGGTTCCAGGACGGTCTTGTATTTACTGCCATCTACCCATTGTCTTGGTAATGAAACATCAAAGACTACCATTCATTTTGCTTCTCATAACAAATCAAGTATATTTGTATGATTTTTATGTGTCTTGAAATAGTTTTCTTTTTAAGTTAATAATTTACATTTTGGTGGAGATCTGCTAAAATACAACAATGGTTTTTGGTTGCAAACGATGCAGGCCACAAGAAGAGGGAGAGGAGGCGTTGAAAGATGGCAAAATTACATGTTCGAAATCACAGATTTTTTAAATTAATTAGGAAATAAAAGCTCAATTGTGGTTTAATGATACACACACACACACACACACACACTAAAGGCAGGTTAACACGTGCCATTTTGTGACTGTTATTTTACGTACGTAGTTTCCGACTCATCCCTTCTTGTCGGAAAGTGTCAGATGTAGTGCCTGGAAAGTATCGACTAGTTGGCGCCTTGGCGGGAAGTGAATATAAACACACAGCTACCCGCCAAAATTTCTTCCTCCAGTGACGATGCAGAAACTGTGGTTGCTCTTTTTCGGTGTACCGGAAGAGTCAACAGAAAAGAAAATGCCTGTGGATACGTCGTAAGAAAATTGTTAATCTTAAGATTATGCACAATTGCGATTAAATTAGATCCGGCCAAGTCTTCAATCCTCACCTCCAACAACACCGTACATTGAGAGAAACAGCCCTTGTGCCCTTGTAGAGTGGCAGCTATTTCGTCGAACGACGATTTACGCAAGCTTTTTTTTTTTTTTTTTTTTACTATATAATTAATTTCTGGGGTCCCAGATGTGTTCTTTTTCCCTCAACAACTCTAACATCTTCTCTATCTCTGGAGACCACATTTTCAAAACTTACTAAGTGATGTCACGATGTATATAAAGTCGCAAATTGACTAGCAAGACCAACATGTTAGTCTTGATTTGCGACTGCTTTCTGCAGTCGCTAGGCGCTTATTGCGAGTAGGAAACTCTAAGTACGTAAAAAAAAAAAAAAAAAAAAACAGTCGCAAATTGGCACGTGTGAACCCGCCTTAAGAAGGGATCTAAGATCTTTCTGTAGTGGAACAAATGGCTGGGTAACCACCTCTTATGTGTACTACAGCCCCTGTTCACCTAGTAGTAAGTAGGTACGGAATTCGAGTTGTGGTCTCGCTTTCCCGTTTTGTTTTCCCGGTGTGTGAAGTGTGGTGTGGTCTCAGTCCTACCAGAAGATCGGTCAATGAGTTCTGAACTCACTCCGTAACGAGGGTGCTGGCTGGGCGACCCTCAGGTGACCGTCAAGAGAGAGAGAGAGAGAGAGAGAGAGAGAGAGAGAGAGAGATTCTCTTTACTCGTTAACCTTCAGAGTCTCTGTCAGGAGTCAGAAAACAAGTTTCAGAGAGATAGATATAGATGAAAGTCCTGAACAAAAAGAATAATCGCTCTCATCCCCGCGCTCCATCCGGGAAGAAAATGAAAGCCATCCACTTCCTTACTCCCCACCAAAGTCGCTTCCACACAGAGGCACGCTAACGACTCCTGTTTAATGTATTCCATAAAACCTACATTCCAACATTATTCCGTCCTCATATGAGCGTTTTCTGGCTCAGCTGAACTGCGACTCCAAGCTACCCCACAAACACACACCACAGTAATCTCCAAGACGCTTGGCGTGGGACTGAAGGGGACCGAATGTGTTGACGCCTGTTCGCGGGAAGCATTGAAACACCATTATGGATGTTGCTTGAATGTCTCAAGAGGAAATAATGGCGTCAAGCAGTGAACATAAACAAAGCAATAATTAATGGTTAGATATTTACCTGAAAGAAAACGACTATAGTTATAGAACTTTTGATTGAGTAAGGTGTTAAAAGAAGTAAGAGTAATATATAAAAATATTTATTGATTATAATATAAGACAACTTTCAAGAACATTAAATAAATCCGTATAGCACATATCTTTATATATTTATAACACATATATATATTCATCTGTAAACAGTATCTTTTAATTTTGGTATCTCACACTCACTCTAAACTACTGACGCGGGCCCGAGTAGCGGCGGGAAAGTAGCTGCGAGTCTCCAGGGAGCTGATAAGCGTTCTCAACCAGAGACTCAGGCACGACACATTAGGTTGGGCCCCAGCTTCCAGGGCGTAAAGTCCAAAGTGAATAGACGTTTTAATAGATGGGCTACAAGTTAAAGACAGAGCAGAATGGTGGGCCGGGCGCCGCGCACGACACTGAACATTGACCAGCTACACGGGAGGCGCTACTACTGGGCACAAGCTGCGGGGCAACCTGCCGGGGCCGCCTTCCATTTCCACCCTGACCAGGTCCGAGCCGCCTCGTCCCATTTATGTCCGTAGTGAAACGCGAGGCGGACAGCGAGTGTTTGTCTACTCCATCAAGAACACAGAAAGGGACAAAGTTGCGACACATCAAGTAGTACAGCACTGTGAGGAATATCATTGAATAAATGTTTAGATGAATTTGTTTTGACTTTTGCTGGCGATTCGGTTGTTTTGTAGCATGAATACCTTCAGAATGGCAAGAGTTTGTTGCGAGACATCAGGGAGTGAGTGATGTTCTGAGCGCTGAGTGCTGACCCTAGGCCCGGGCACCTGTATCGCGGCTGAGCAGTGCGTGCGTCAGGAACACCACAGTTTATGATCGCTGTGTGAGTGTTCATTCAACTACTGTCAGCACATAGAGGTAATTAATAGGCAGGTATTTACAAACTGCATTCCTTCTTAAATGACGTTCCGTGAGCTTCGTGTATGAATGAGCTGTCATTACTAGTTACTGAAGCAAGTGTTGAGGTTGTAGAACCCTTTAGAGGCAACATCCATACCCGGAGGGTGTGGCTGCCGGGGAATCGTGCAATCCTCCCTGGCTTCTTTCGAATTCTTTGGACGGTGGTCCAATATTGGAGTTCTGTCTTAAGAAGACGTAGTTCTAAGTCTTTCGCACTTGCACAAACTGTCCATCATACCACATATCATTTGTTTTAGCCTTGTTGCCACTAAATTTATCTTTTCGAAACCCCCACTGGCTGATCTCACATCTATTTAACAAGAGACCAATCATTCAGGGTAATCAACGTATTTGCGTTTAGTAGTGACGGAAGAACACCTTAGTAGGTGGTGTACAGACCAGCACGCGGAGGCAAGGAGGAAGTCACCGCTGCCTAGAGGAACATGGCATGGATTCGTCTCTTGCTCTGCATAGTCTTTCTTCCTTTGATTCTTGCGACAGGAAAGGTCTTTTTAGAGATTTAGTAGAAACACATAACACAAAACACTGAGGAGCAAGATTTCCAAAGATAAATTGTCGGAACACTCAGAAGAACGATACCCGGTACTCGACAGGACACTCTGAACGAAGCCCTCCCACACCCAATGTATTTTAGTTATAGAGAGAAATTGAATATTTGTCTCTTACGAGAGTAATAAGGAGTTCAGTAAGGAAATAAGAAACATTAGAACACGCATGACTGTGTTTTCTTCTTACAAATAGACTGTCCCGCTCTGATTCCACGCATCAGATCAGTCCTAATCAGGCCGTCCAGACATCTGAGGCTGATTGGTGAGTTAACGTTAATGGATAAGATCAGAGGAGCAGCGTACCCACCACGGAGGAGGGAATGAACTGCAATCTCCTGTCTACCTTCCCACACTGGAGACTACACACGCAACAGGCGATAAATCAATGCATGAATGTATAAAAGAGTAAGTAAAATTATTCGATAAGTTAATAAATAAATGAATTACAAGATTCTTTACTAATCATCTATATGTCACAAGAAAACACTTGATGAAATAATGTACCTAGCATAAAATAGCAAAGAAAAAATTAAGATCGATTAATTAATAAATAGGTAAATACGTCAATATTTTAAAGTTCCGTAACGATATAAAGTTGTGTGTGTGTGTGTGTGTGTGTGTGTGTGTGTGTGTGTGTGTGTGTGTGTTGGTCCTACGTCCTCACACTGTAGCCACGTCCTCCTGTAATTGCTTCGAAACTGAAATACATGATCTATGAACATATGTATACACCATTCAGTGTTGTTTCTGAGCGAACATACTGATTTCATACAAAGAACGAGCATCATCATCATCATCATCATCATCGTCATCATCATCAACAGTAGCAGCAGCAGTAGTAGTAGTTGTTGGTGGTGGTAGTGTTAGTTGTTGTTGTTGTTGTTGTTGTTGTTGTTGTTGTTGTTGTTGTTGTTGTTGTTGTTGTTGTTGTTGTTGTTGTTGTTGTTGTTGTTGTTGTTGTTGTTGTTGTTGTTGTTGTTGTTGTTGTTGTTGCTGCTGCTGCTGCTGCTGCTGCTGCTGCTGCTGCTGCTGCTGTTGTTGATGTTGTTGTTATTGTTGTTATCGAACATACGAAGTGAATACAGTGAAGAAAATAATGATAATGTACTACACTTTACAGTCGCACACCCCGTGATTTTTGTTTCTTTTCTTGTCCTTCCTATACAAGTTAATTACTCGCACAAACCTTCCTCACTCTTTTGGTTCCTCGCTCTTCTAACCTCGGATGGCTTCACATGTTGGCTTCAGAGACAATTGACACACTCAGCTTATGTCAGAATATGAGCAAGTGAGGGAACCTTGGTAAGAATGGATGTACGAATGAGACTGAATATAACTCTGCATTACAGAATTAGTGTTTGGAGTATGGGAATCAGACGGTAAAGAGTGGATCAATGATTAAAGGGGTGGGGAGAGGGGATGTGAGTCTCTATTGTTTGAAATAAATTACCGTCTACCTCTACGGATTCGATGGACTAGGCTCGCTCTCGTCGATGATAAGAATTATACACACACACTATAATAGCAAAGGGACGCTGTTCTGGCGCCGTGGACGACGTACTAAGTAGCCTTCCTTCTATGAGACTTGAACAGCGTAAGGGAGGCGTGGCATGGTTCGTTACTAGTTAGTGATTCGTGGTTTCGTGTATGTTTATATCACCGGGATTGTTGCTGAAGGAAGCAGAATACAGGCGACGATGATGTTTTTTGTGACATCCTTCCTCCCATCAAAAGGGTTTTTGTGATGTCAGTAATGAAGTTCAACGCTCGGTGATACGGGCGTCTGTAATTAAGCTGACCAGGTGCATCTGCTGGCCTACAGGTGAGGCGAGGTAGTGTGAGGCGGGTCAGGGCTTCACTCAGGCTTAGGCATATCCGGAAGCGCTCCACCCGGAGCTGATTGATGGTAACGGGACCTTGCAGCGAAATCCTCGTTCTCCTCAGTGAGCTGGTTGGCCGTGACTTCCACGCCGGGGTGCAGCGGCGTCACCACCACCTGGTCATATTCCGACGGCCGCTGCCTGCGTGCAAAAGAGATACAAGTTTTAATTGCTGAAGATAGAGATAAAAATTACGAATGAAAATTCAACAACTGATTTTAAATCTTTACAGACACCCCTTTCATCTACCCAAGCCGAGTGGTTTACGTACCCGACGCAGGCGAGAAATTTGTTCTTGATCCACAAGAGGAAGACGAATTCAGTCGCGATGCCAGGAGGTCCCCCAGGCGCTGCCTGACCGATGTACACGTAGATCAGCAGCATGAAGAGCAGCGTGGCCAGGCCGTACGCCCAGTGCACACACAGCATCATGGCCAACTTCACACCTACCTGAGACACCAAACACAATGACTCCTCTTGTTTATAAACTATGAAATTGTGCTATGAAATAAGTTATTAGCAGACTTTATATCCTCTCCAAGGTATAACGGATAAATCTTCCAGTAAGGTACAGCGATTACTTT
>NC_059294.1:24114471-24116971 GCF_017591435.1 Portunus trituberculatus
AAAGTAAGTGAACCTTTTACCTTATCACATATAAACAATATTACGAGTGACACAGTTAACACCGCGCGTCAAGTTTATCAGCCACGTCACAAGTGGGCTCTCAGTGAGCAAGGCTAGACAGGCATGATTTGAAGGAGCAGCAGCACCATTAACACCACCGCTGCACCAGATGACGCGGCTTACCCAGCGCTGAGACCTTCTCGGTGATCATGTAGTCTGTGAGCAGCACCTTGCGCTCCACGGTGGCGCCAAGCACCACTGCGAACATCAGGTACAACACCGTGCTGCAGGGGTATACATGCAAACACATTGTGAGACTCACTCTTCACACAAAGAAAGTACTGTAACGCTAATTATACATTCAAGATAGAAAATACATTAGACATACATACATGAGGGACACAAGGAAAAAAAAAAAAAAAAAAAAAAAAAAAAATATATATATATATATATATATATATATATATATATATATATATATATATATATATATATATATATATAATAAGAAAAAAAAAAAGGCCCACTGAGGTCCCAATCCTCGGTCAAAGCAAAAATGGTAACAATAATTTTTCTATCAGTGATTGATAAAGAAGAAGAAAAAAAAAAAAAGAAACGGAATAACACAGCTACTATGATTAGAATACCGATCCCGGCGGCGGCACCAAACACATTTACTCCAACGTTAAGACACAGCTGGAAATAGCATACAAAATGAATGCAGTAATTAACGCCTCTGTGCTGTGATGCTGCTCCCAACCAGTTGGGGGGGGGTAGTTAGAGGACACTCGGCATTCATGGCTGGCTCAGGAAACTTCACTACAAAAAAAAAAAAAAAAAAAAAAAATGCAAAAGAAAAGAAAAAAAAAAAAAAGAAATAAAACAGAACAAATTAATGAAAAAAAAATAAATAAAGGAATGGCTAGCAGCGTTGACAGCACGCACTACCTCCCGCCGCGGCGCCCCTGCAGCAGGTGGTGACTCCCTCGCCGGATGTAACGCGATCAACAAGACGACCTTAACGAGAAAACTTTTGTAGTTAATAGTAGTTATATTTGTGGAATTTATTTTGGTGTCCTGAGAGCGAGCGGTGTTCCCCACGCTTGGAAATGTTGGTGGAGGCGGAAAGTACCTGAGGCTGAGAGCGGAGAGTGTCCCGACAGGAATGTCCCTCGCGGGGTGCCGTAGGTCGCCACTCATGTTGATGCCCGCCATGATGCCCGTCACTGTGGGGAAGAATACGCCTAGTACCGTGAACCAGCTGTTGTCTTCCGTGTAGCCCGGCCTGGTGTTGTTGGCCCAGGTCACCGCAGACCAGCCCGTCACTCCAGCTTCTGCCAAGTTCAGAATAATTACCTACACTTGTGGGAGAATGAGTGCTGCAAAAGTTGTATGTAAAATAAATTCTGACACGGAGTAAACTTTTAATTATGTTTCTTTCCCTCCACCTTAATGCACCAACATCAAATATCGCGCGGTGCGTTCTGAATTGTATGAAGTAATTACACCATAGCAGGCTTTGTGTCTGTATTGGTGGAGAGACAGCCTAGCTAGCCACTGAGGATACTGCTGACAATTACAGATTTTGTTTCCTTTTGTAGACTCACAATGGTGACGGCGCTCATCGCAGGTCTGACTAAGGGACTCCCGGACAACGTCTTCCCTCAATACAGCCCCATATCTTCCCCCGTCCCCAAAATTCGACTACGTTGATTCCCCACAACAAAAACGCTTCTTTATGGAATTTTCCAACATAAGTGAGGCGCTGGGTCGCGTTGTCATCAAGGTGAGGTGACTCCTTGTTGCACACACACACACACACACACACACACACACACACACACACACACACACACACACACACACATACATCATTCTAATATTATATCATGTGCATTACGTACAAAGACTAGAGTGTCACGGTTATATGATTGTAAAATATATCTGTTATTAATTCAGACAACAAACATGAATGTCACAGAGCAGGCAGTATCAGTCTCTTTTAATGAAGATGGGGTCATGAAATAAACAATAGATCAATCACCTTAATTAAGAATTAAGCAAGTGAAGCAAACACATGTATTTATAAATCATCTTTGCTTCATCGCAAATATTCAATGCCTTGAACTAATTCCAAGCAATCCCGCGAGGACCATGAAACTTTTCTCCCCGTTTCCCTCCGCTTCCCACTGCCAGCTGTGAGGACAATGACACGCCTCCCGCCACCTTCACCCACAGGCACAAGAGGGAGCGGGACAGGCTGCAGTGGAGTTCGAAAGTCTGGTGACGGGACAAGAAGGGTTTGGATACAAGGGTTCCCGCGTGTATGCCTGCTGCAAGGACGAGTGGTGCCTGCTGGGGGACCTGCTGTACCAAGAACCACAAGTGCAAAAGCCCCAGAATATTGAGTGGGACCCACGCATGCCTGAGGGCCACAAGGAAGAGGAAGACGAAGAAGGCAGTGAAGGTCCTGTGCACCGCCAACTGTACCGTGGAAGCC
>NC_059294.1:24121971-24126971 GCF_017591435.1 Portunus trituberculatus
AATCCGGTAACGGCAAACCCACAAGCCGGCCACCGCCCACCACTTCTACAGGATAAACAGCTTCGTTAACGCCTATACAGTTTCAGGGCGTGGCTGGCGAGGCTGGCTACTACACTCCCTCCTCCGCACCTTTCCGCACTTGTATATTTTTAACCCCGGCACCAGCATCTCCCTTTTTTTTTTTATTATTTTCTTTTACCTGCCCGGGACACAATGCAAAAAGAAAAAAAAAGTGAAGGAAAGAAAAAAAAAAAAAAACATTGGTGTTCCTTGAGGGAATATGAGGGAATATGAGTTTTGCGGGAAAACATACTTGTACGTTATTGTGTGCTTGAGTACGTGCGGTATTTGATTGGGTTTATTTATTCTGGTTTTATTTATTTATTTATTTTTTTAACCTTTTCTTCTAACTTTGCATTTCTGTTAAGTATGAATTCCCACTCTCCTTCTCCCCAAAGAAGACCATACGCATTTTTTTTTTTTTTCATTACAGGAAATGTTTATCACATTTCAATTATCTATTTTTTATGGTATGAAAGATAACGAAGTGGAGTGAAGGTTGAGAAGGAGGAGGAAGAAGAGGAGGAGGAGGAATACAAGGGAATACAAAGTATGTTTGTGAACTACTCAATTTAAACTAATGATAAAGAAAAAGGATAGCAAAGGCAAAGGTTTCTCACCATCCATCATTCCCTCCAGCCAAAGGCTGACAGGAAATAAGGAAAAGCCATACAACATGGAAAAATTGCATGGAAACTTTGATGAGGAACGAGAAGAGAGTTAGGCGTCAGTATCACTACAACTAAAAGTGTAGGGAAATAGTCGCCTACCACCGCCAGATACTGCCAGCCAACTCCCCCACACCAGAAAATTTAATCTACTTCTGTATGTATAAACGAACGTTGCGGACATCTGATAATATCGGAGCTGCGGATTACTGTAGAGACACTTGAATAATCTATTCTTGAAAGTTGTAACTGTTCCGCAATCGACGACATTAGAGAAAAGAGAATTCCAAAACATTAACAATGCGATTAAACATGAAATGTTTTGCTTTATTTGACGAGAATCCTTGACCAATTATTTTGAAGTTGTTCTGCCTTCTTGTTGAATTTGACTGTAAAGAAATCATCAGCATTAATACTGTCAAGTCCTTTGAATATTTAAAAACTTCAATCAGATCTCCGCGCATTCTACGTTTTGAGAGATTAAAGAGATTTAGTTCCTTGAGTCTCTTCATATGGTCTGTTTCTCAGCCTAGGATAATTTTTTATCACTCTGCGTTGAACTCTTTCCAGATTTTCAATGCCTTTTCTGTAAGGAGGAAACCAGATCTGTACACAGTATTCGAGATGGGGTCTAACAAGCGAATTATAGAGTTTTGATAATACTCGTACTTTTTCTGCTGTTTTAAAAAACACGTCCAATAAAGCCTATCAGTTTGTTGGCTGTTTTGACCAGTTATGAGCAGTGCTGGCCGGGTTTCAAATCACCCGTTATTAAGACTCCGAGATCTTTTCCTTTATTTACTGTAGAGAGCTGTCCTCCGAGATCTTTTCCTTTATTTACTGTAGTGAGCTGTCGACCATTCATCAAATATTGAAGTTGATTGTTGTTACTACCTGTGTGCAATACTTTACACCTGTTGATTTTGAATTCAATTTGCCATTTACAGGCCCAGGTAGTCAGTCGATCTAAATCAGTCTGAAGTGTTCCTCCGTCTCGAGCGATAATTGCTTTACAAGCAATTTTCGTATCATCGACAAATTTTGATACCTTGTACGTGAGGCCATCGTCAGTGTCACTTAAATATAATATGAACAGAATAGGACCAAGCACAGATCCCTGCGGTACGATACTTTTAACACGAAGCCAGCTAGACGAAAGCAGCTCACAACGACTCTTTTTCTGCCCAGAGAGCCAGTCTTTCAAGCAATTGTGAATATTGCCAATAATACTGTGTGACAAGACTTCACTGAGTAAACGTTTATGTGGAACTTTATCAAACGCTTTCTAGAAATCTAAGTACACTATGCCATAAACATCAAAAACATAATGGAAGAAGTCAAGTAAGTTAGTCAAACACGGACATTTGTTGCGGAAACCATGTTGCGAGTCATTTATCATATTATTATTTTCTAAAAATGTGAGTGTTATCTTGAATGATTGCTTCCATTAATTTACATACAACCGATGTCGGACTAATTGATTGATAGCTGGCTGTTTGTGCTTTATCGCCTTTTTTTTTTTATAGATTTGAGTTACATTTGCAAGTTTTTAATCGGATGGAACTTTGCCATCTGTTAAAGATTTGCCACATAGAATTGGGAGTGGTTTACTGATCTGGTGTTTGGTTTCCTTCAGAATTCTGGGTAGGGTTAGAGGAGGAAAAGGAAGAGGCTGTAGCATAGCACTGAGAGGAGGAGGGAGATGGAGGATTGGGGAGAGAGGAAAAGAGTGGAACACCAGGGGTTGATCAAGCTCAGGCTGTCCCGAGGTACAGTGTTTTCATTTATGAAAAGTTGCATTGCATCGATTATATTTGCGAGTTTCTTTACGCGTGTCGTCGTACACAACTGACAAGAATCGTTTCCGACATTAAAGCATTGCCTTGCAAATCGACCACTGCAAGACTCACAAATGCGGAGAGTGGAAGGCATGGTTAATTAATGCTTGGGTGAAACCTTGATACAAACAATGTTAGGATTAATACGCTGAATAGCTATCAAATTGATGATGATGAGGAGGAGGATTTGCATAGAGTTATATAGAAAACACAACAGAATTTGCGGTCGTCTTGAGGTGACCTGACTTATGACTAATAAGGTGATAGAAGTAAAGAACAGTAAATTATAAGAAAGAGGAGGATGAAGGAGAGGAAGAGAAGTAAGAAGAGATGAATAATGAAGAAGAGCAGAGGGATTAGTAGGAAGAATAGGAAGAGGAAGGAGAGGAGAAGAATGAAGAGGAGGATTAGGAGGAGAGAGCGAGGATAAAAGAAAACTCATCATAGTACTGATCACTAGAGAGAGAGAGAGAGAGAGAGAGAGAGAGAGAGAGAGAGAGAGAGAGAGAGAGAGAGAGAGAGAGAGAGAGAGAGAGAGAGAGAGAGAGAGAGAGAGAGAGAGAGAGAGAGAGAGAGAGAGAGAGAGAGAGAGAGAGAGAGAGAGAGAGAGAGAGAGAGAGAGAGAGAGAGAGAGAGAGAGAGAGAGAGAGAGAGAGAGAGAGAGAGAGAGAGAGAGAGAGAGAGAGAGAGAGAGAGAGAGAGAGAGAGAGAGAGAGAGAGAGAGAGAGAGAGAGAGAGAGAGAGAGAGAGAGAGAGAGAGAGAGAGAGAGAGAGAGAGAGAGAGAGAGAGAGAGAGAGAGAGAGAGAGAGAGAGAGAGAGAGAGAGAGAGAGAGAGAGAGAGAGAGAGAGAGAGAGAGAGAGAGAGAGAGAGAGAGAGAGAGAGAGAGAGAGAGAGAGAGAGAGAGAGAGAGAGAGAGAGAGAGAGAGAGAGAGAGAGAGAGAGAGAGAGAGAGAGAGAGAGAGAGAGAGAGAGAGAGAGAGAGAGAGAGAGAGAGAGAGAGAGAGAGAGAGAGAGAGAGAGAGAGAGAGAGAGAGAGAGAGAGAGAGAGAGAGAGAGAGAGAGAGAGAGAGAGAGAGAGAGAGAGAGAGAGAGAGAGAGAGAGAGAGAGAGAGAGAGAGAGAGAGAGAGAGAGAGAGAGAGAGAGAGAGAGAGAGAGAGAGAGAGAGAATAGAAAAAGTTGTCAATGTAACTTACTTTTAAATCCCCCCTCCCAAAATCCTATCATATAAATTACTGATCTGGAAGTCTGCGAATATAGAGCAAAATCCTGATATAGAAGGAAGAATAGACGCCTTTACCAATGAATCTACTTATCACTTTTTTTTCTTTTGAAGCGCAGGGAATAAAATGAAAAAGAACGGAAAACACTAAATGATGAAGAAGAATAAAGCCAAAACACGAGAAATACTGGAAGAGGAGAGTAAAAATTAACCTCTTCAATACTGGAACGCAATTTTACCATGATTTATTTTATTCTATTTTCATTTATTTATTATTATTTTTTTTTGGGGGAAGTGATCAGACGATATTACTTGCATTATGAAGGGTATATGGAGGTCAAAAGATTAATGGCCCAAGTCTTTACCATTCTAATTCCTACATGAGTATCTGAAGTTGTATAAAATCACTAAATGGTAACCAGAATGAATGTGAAAACGCGGCCTAGTACTGAACGGGGTTAAATGTGTAGTAAATAAATAATAAAGAGAAGGAAGGATGATCAGAATGACAGAAAATAACGCAAAAATAGAAAGTAATAAGAAAAAATAGTGAATTAGAAAAAAAAGAAGGAAAGAAGGAAGGAAGGAAGGAAGGAAGGAGGGAGGAATAATGATGAGAATAAAGGAGAATAACGTAAAGAAATTATGATAAAGGTATGAAAATATTACCTAGCAGGAAGGTGAGGAAAATTGGTGAGAGGTAGGAATGATGGTGGGGAAGAAAGACAGAGGAAGGCAGAGGAGAGGGTAATGGGCTGAGGGGAGCAGCAGCAACAGCAGAAGCAGCAGGAGGAGAGAGAGAAGAGTAAGGGGAGGAAAGACGGAGAAATTTATTTGCCTCGTTATCGGAGGAAAAATTTCTTCTCCACTTTTCTTCCTCCCTTTCTACCCACTCTCTCCCGAGCCACGCCTCCACCACGACCATCCTTCCTTGAATTTTCCTTTGATTTTTCATTGCCCGGGAGACTCCACTGGTAAGGCAGAGAACACGTGACGAGGCGGAAGAGAAATCGATATGAAGGATGCATAAAAACACAACGAGACACAAAGATGGACTGATGAGATGATGAAGACAGAAAAAAATAAATGTCTCTCTCTCTCTCTCTTATCCCTGCGGCAGGTATGCTCACGGTCAATTAGTTTTTCCCGCCCTCTTGTTTCTCTGAAGGCTACCTGCCCTGCCCTGCCCTGCCCTGCCCTGCCCTGCCCTGC
>NC_059294.1:24136971-24184471 GCF_017591435.1 Portunus trituberculatus
GACATTACACTGGAACGACCGATGTTGGGTACCATGGGCGGTGGCGAGCCGGAACCCTACTGATGGGGCGGTGTGTGTGTGTGTGTGTGTGTGTGTGTGTGTGTGTGTGTGTGTGTGTGTGTGTGTGTGTGTGTGTGTGTGTGTGTGTGTGTGTGTGTGTGTGTGTGTGTGTGTGTGTGTGTGTGTGTGTGTGCGTGTTTTGTCTCTGGTTACGTAATATGCATCCATGATTTATACTCCTTTTTTTCCTTCCCTCCGTTAAATTTTGAAACTCAACAGGAATGTTTTTGGCAACAATCCCCCCGGAGGCCGTAAGTCTAAACCACCACACATGTCGCTTTCCTTTATCCACCGACAGATGGCGTTGGTGTCTTGGCAAATATAAAGCTTTATTCCAGCGACACTCAAACAGAAACCAATACACAAAGAAGACAGATAAAAGCAGGGACATGAGAAAGGATATAATAGGTAGATGAAGGAAAATGCACAACAAAGAAGGAAGGAGAAGAACAGGAAGACAGAGAAGACGGATGAAGGAAGAACCATAAATGAAGAAAAGGAAAAACGGAAAGTTAAAACAGTCATAAAAGAGGACAAAGTATGAAAAGGTAGAACGGGAGGCAAGAATATAAACTAAACAAATATAAAGAAAACAAACGATGCTGGCAAATAATATCTTGTAAGTGGAGCTACATACATACATGAACGCCATCTGTCGGCCATGGAGTGGTGTGTGTGTGTGTGGCTAGTGTGTGTATCTGGAGCCACGATGTCTCAGTGCCGGCCAAGGAACTCATCTAACGCCATTAGTCTTCGATGTCACAAGGCAAAGACAGGAACGGGAAGGACCAAGAGAGAGAGAGAGAGAGAGAGAGAGAGAGAGAGAGAGAGAGAGAGAGAGAGAGAGAGAGAGAGAGAGAGAGAGAGAGAGAGAGAGAGAGAGAGAGAGAGAGAGAGAGAGAGAGAGAGAGAGAGAGAGAGAGAGAGAGAGAGAGAGAGAGAGAGAGAGAGAGAGAGAGAGAGAGAGAGAGAGAGAGAGAGAGAGAATGTCATTATCTACACAAAATCCATTTCCAATGTTCTTTCGTCGTTCCTTTCCCTTTTCACTGTCGTAAACAACACAACCAAACCTAACACAACACAACACAACCAAACCTAACCTAACACAACACAACACAACACAACCCAGTGAAAACCCAACCCAGCCAAACCCAACCAACACAACACAACCCAACCCAACATAACCCAACACTCACCTTTTCCTCAGCAAACAGCTCGGCGTCTTGTCCTCCATAGTACCCTTCCTCCAGCGCTGGGTCCTTCAGGCGGGTGGTCTCGGAAGCCTCCCGTTCAGCGTCGGAAGCCAGACCAAAGCGGCCCCAGTCCACTCGCTTGCTCGCCATGGTGGGTGGGGGCGAGAGGCGGACACGGTGGAGCTGGGCGAGGCAGAAAGGGAAGGGAAGGGAAGGGATAGGAAGGATAGGAAAGGGAGGGTCTGTAGCTGAGGTGAATTCAGGTGAAAGTGAACTTTTGAGGACTACAGTATAAGTTGAGGGGGAACGTCCACGAAGAGAGGACTCTATGCAACTTTTCGGTTTTTTGTTTTCTTCTTTCTCTCTCTCACCCTCTCTCTTTTCTCTATCTCTCGCACTCACTCTCCCGTATCGCTCCTGACCTAATGTCCGAGGAGAACTGCGGTGTCGCGTTTGTATTTTGTCAGTTGTCTTGATTGTTGTTGATATTCGTATAGCGGGCGACGTCAGTAACTTCACCTTGTAATTGCTGAAACTTTACTTTCCTAGTTTTCTTTAGTAGTTAGGGGGAAAACTTAAGTTGTAATTTTGCTCCAGTGAGACATGCTTTGCCTCTTTGTACTCAGGGACGCGCGGCACTCAGACTCTCCCGTGTGGCAGGGAGGGGGCAGGACGACACACGGACCTATAAACGCTGCCGGGGAGGGGAACGCGAGGCTTGAGAATGCGGAAATGTAGGAGGAAAGGAGGACTAGAGATGTTGGCGGCGTACCACTGTTGCTTATTAAAATGAGGAAAACTGGCTCGGGGAGGGTGACCTTTCTCGCGACACACAGCGGCTGCTCTGAATGTATTTCGTCAGAGTTTTGTTCACCTGTTTGTGTCACAGTCAGTTGCCCCGATCAATGATTCACAGGACGCTCACAAAGTTAAAGAAACTTCCACTTTTCAGAGACGATTTATGATATCGCTACTTCGTGCTTCTCTTTCGTCAGACTAAAGAAAATCTTTGGTATCGTTGTTTTGAATCATCCAAAAGTGCGTCTATCAATCACAATAATATTCTGAGTTACTTACACTCTGTTATTATAAGTTGTGTTCCTTTAAGCAGCAAACACGAAGGAGAGTCCCTGAGGACTTGCCGGCTAAAACTTCCCCTTCCATGGTCAGGGCCGGAGCGAGACGTTTCCCTCGTCTGATAGTGAGATCCCTCCAGCTCACCAGAAGGACAGCCTGGGAACCTCGGTAAGTCACTTCAAACAGCTTGTTTTCTGGCCTCTCTCTTTTCCATATATTACTTGTTATTCTGGCGGCGGACGCTACTGCTGCTGCTGCTGTTGCTGCTGCAGTCTCTCTGTCCTCCAGATCCTGCTGTGCTTCACTCTGCTCTCGGTGTCCAATTCGGCTCCTGAGATGACATTCCAAGAGGTCGTGTGTTTGGTTACCAGCCTCCGCAGCGGCCTCCTCTGACCTTCTTTGCCAGTCTGGAACAAGAGATATGTTTCAGTGTGTTGACTTTACCCAGAAGCTCAACTGACTGCGTCCCTGTCAGGTTTAAGACCACTCCTCCCCTCCCTCCCTCGCCGGACTTTTGTCAAAAGGAATGTTTGTCCGCCAAAAGAACAATACGATCACAGTATCTCATTGTCAGTACAAACAACTGGAAAGTAGCGAGTTTTCTTATTTACACAAACGAAGTTGCTTTCGCTTTTGTAAAGGAACAAATGCCGATCAGCAGGAGAAGAGACGCTGCTTCCCCGCCGCGCCAGACGCCTCATTATTGCTGCAGAAAGAAAGCGGAATTTACCATTATTGGCATGCGTGCGGCAGTGACGCGGGATTATGCTAAACAGCTTCATCAACACCACACGCTCTGAGTGCTGATTAAGAGAATCAGGGGCACAAGATATGTTTTCATCAGTAATTCAGAGATGCAGGAGTGTGAGGCGGATGGGACTAAGTTTCTGGCAGTCTTGCGTGTCAACCTCCCCGACCGCCTTCCATGGCCCGGTGTCACGTGAACAAGCTGTCTCGTTTGTCTTCCATTTTTTCACCCGCAGCCTCCAGACCCTCATTCCGGAAACGAAAATGTAATAGGTCAATTTGAGAGTCTAACCTTCAGGAAACAGCTGTCCTCCTCCTGGAAATGGACGACATAATGACATTGACAAGCAGTAAAGAGGAAAACAACTGTCGTGACAGAGTTTTCCTCACTGAGAATGCGCCAGCAGCACAGACCACCCGCTCATTCACGTCCGTCCTTGATGATTATCGTTACCCTTCAATGCACTTTCCTCCTGTTTTTCATGGACGACACATTGATCGTTACGTCAAGCACCGCAATGTCAGGTGGACGGAGCTACGAGGTGACCATCAACCACTGTCTGCCTCCTGGATGGATGGAAGGCGCCAAGCAGCGGAGATCATAAATATTGGGGAGAGAGAGAGAGAGAGAGAGAGAGAGAGAGAGAGAGAGAGAGAGAGAGAGAGAGAGAGAGAGAGAGAGAGAGAGAGAGAGAGAGAGAGAGAGAGAGAGAGAGAGAGAGAGAGAGAGAGAGAGAGAGAGAGAGAGAGAGAGAGAGAGAGAGAGAGAGAGAGAGAGAGAGAGAGAGAGAGAGAGAGAGAGAGAGAGAGAGAGAGAGAGAGAGAGAGAGAGAGAGAGAGAGAGAGAGAGAGAGAGAGAGAGAGAGAGAGAGAGAGAGAGAGAGAGAGAGAGAGAGAGAGAGAGAGAGAGAGAGAGAGAGAGAGAGAGAGAGAGAGAGAGAGAGAGAGAGAGAGAGAGAGAGAGAGAGAGAGAGAGAGAGAGAGAGAGAGAGAGAGAGAGAGAGAGAGAGAGAGAGAGAGAGAGAGAGAGAGAGAGAGAGAGAGAGAGAGAGAGAGAGAGAGAGAGAGAGAGAGAGAGAGAGAGAGAGAGAGAGAGAGAGAGAGAGAGAGAGAAATGCATCTTACGTCACCACACATGGCAGATCATAAATATTTGAGGTTTTTTTTTACATTACAAGGGCACTGGCCAAGGGAAAACAAAGTGTTGGAAAAAAAAAAAATCCCGCTGGTTGCCAGGCCCTATATATATATGCCCTATATAATGGCAAAGGTGTTAAATTTATCAAGAAATGTATTGTATCTGGTGCTGTATCCTCAGCCAAGAGATGCACGAGGCTCGTTTTCAGGCTGGGAGTGTCAAGTCGCGACCAAAGCCATTAGATGTGATGAAAGACAGGCAGCCTCAGCGTGCCGCCAAGACTGGCCTCGAGGGGCGGCAGGTTGTGTCGGAACGCTGTTAGATTCACTTTCCACTTTCCACTTTCGCTTGATACCAAATTTTCTGCAGTCTATTCAGCGTCACTCACATGGAGACACACCGGAGCGCAAACAAACAAACAAAAATCCCGCCGCCTTCATGCAATAGGCAATTCAGCATTAAATGTCAGTTGGCCCTCCCGCCGGCGCTCAAGGCCGCTCGATGCGAGAGTCTGGCGAGTGTGCTCCCGAGCTGGACGCGTCTGGCCTGGCGAAGCGACGACAGAGTAAATATATCTGCCTGCACCGAGGAGGCAGATGAGTGTCCTTGAGTCATGACTACGATTATCCGTCTCTCTCGTACACCCTGCCCCTCCCCAAACCTCTCTCTCCCCTCACACCCCGGCCTTCCTCCCACACCTGACCCTAGCCCCTACTTCTCCCTCCACCACACCTCACCTTCGCATGAAAAGGAAGATTTGGGAACACCGAATCGCGCCGGCTCAGGTGGTGTCAGTTCCAGGGACGAGTCGCCAGAGGTCACGGCTGTATCAATGAGCTGGTGAATGGACACTACGCGCTATTGGTCTGCTGTTGACTGGCTTGACACACAAGGGTGTTCGATGTTTGCACTCTGTTATTGACGCACACTAATTTGCTTTCATGTCTCAAAAAAAGTGTTTCTAGAGGCGGTGCGGCAGCTCACTCATCTTCCCACCGTACGCCACCGCTTCATTTCCGAATATTTCCCTTTAATATTAATACGGCTAATGACTTTCCTTAAATCCTAACTGACTTTCTAATGAGCACTCTTCCCTCAGCCTTTGGATTTCCGGCGCTCAGAGAGGCGGAGTCTGGCGAGGTTTGGAGCCTAAATAATTAATTACGTCTTATTACTTAAGAAGTGCCTGCGGCAGTGTTGGCGGTGCTTCCTGCTCTGAATGGGAGCCACCACCGCCTCACTTCACCCCAAGAAGCTCCAGGACCCTGCACGTCTGAGTCCACCACTGCCCTACGACACACTCACCTCGCTCGTAGGCTTAAAGTCAGAAAAGCTTCGTTTTCTTTGCAAGACTGTTTTAAAAGGAAACATGATTAGCAGGATTCTCACGAGTTTTTCTCCTTTTAATGATGTAGTAATATTGTGAATATGTCATTAAAATCACAGAAATACCTTTAAAAACCAGTGTCACTTCAACTAGAATCCTTTGAAAGCAGCAGAGGTGCGTTTCAGAACATGACTCCGACGAAGAGACACATCCACGCAGTGAGGAGAGTGATGTGGTGCTCTGGTTCTGCTGGAAGGAACGCCAGGAAAGTCAACACTGTCCCTTGCCTCACTCCTGACACAAAGCCACACGAGGAGAGTCATTTGAAACCACTCACTTGGCCCTTGAAGAAAAAAATCACCCCGGCACAATCACCACCACCATCACTACCATCTGGGCTGAACGAAATAGCCTGGCACACTCTCCCCTGCAGCGGCCTCAATTTTTCTTCCTACACTCCCTCGCCCCCTGAAGTATTCCCTGTGACATGACCTTGGCGTCACACCTTGCGACACCCGGGAGATAATAAGACGTGTGGAAGAATTTAATTACGCGAGGGTGACGGCTGGGAAAATTTAATACAGTGAGTTCATTCAGTCCAGCAGCGGGAGGCCAACAGGAGGGCGAATAGTTGTTACTTGTTGCAGGAAGGGGAGGGAAGGACGCACTGAAGGACGGAGGAACGAGACAATAGGAAGGAGGGAAGCAAAGACAGGAGTTGAGGGAAGGAGAAGGAAGGCAGATACAATAGAAGGAAGGGAAGGGAAGGGAAGGGTAGGAGTGAGGGATGGAACACAATGAAAGTATTAGGAAGGAAGGACAAGGCGAGAAGGAGAGATAGGCTGAAGAAAAGAAAGAGGGGAGGGAAAAAAGGAAGAAATGACAGAAGGAATGATGGATGACGTATGATGGAGGAAAGATAGGACAGGAGTGAGGAAGGATGGTCAGATGGAGGAAGAAAGGGAAGGAAAAACGAGAGGAGAAAGGAATGAAGAGGAAAAACTGAAGGAAGGAAACAGAAAGGGAAACAAGCAAAAGGAATGGACGAACGGGGAGGGAGGAAGGGTGGGAGGGAAGGAAGGACAATAAATAACAAATATAAAGAAAGGAAATACAGAGAGGAAAATAAATAGAGAAAGGAAGAGAGGAACAAACAGAAGGGGAGACGGAAAGAGAGGCAAAAAAAGGACAAATAAGGAGAAAGAGAGAAAAGGGAAAAACGGAGAGAGAGAGAGAGAGAGAGAGAGAGAGAGAGAGAGAGAGAGAGAGAGAGAGAGAGAGAGAGAGAGAGAGAGAGAGAGAGAGAGGAAGACACGGTAACGAGGGAAGTACGAAAAGAAATATGCCCCAAACATAACTATGAGGGGAGATACATGAGGCGTGAGGGGAAGCACAGCGAGGGGAACCGATAGGCAAGGTCAGTGAGGGGAGCAATATTAGATTGGCGGCTTCATAGGGCAAGTAAGGTGAGGGGAACGCCACGCACATCTCAGGAGAACTTTGAGGGGAGCTGGTGGCGAGGGGAGAGTGAGGGGAAACCACCAGTTGCTGAGGCGTCTGGTAAAGGAAGAGGAGGAGGAGGAGGAGGAGGAGGAGGAGGAGGAGGAGGAGGAGGAGGAGGAGGAGGAGGAGGAGGAGGAGGGGAGAGGTAGTGAAACATGAGGGGAAGAAAGGCTGAGGGAGGAACGGTGGGAAGGGAAGGGGAGCAGGAGGAGGAGGAGGAGGAGGAGGGGAGAGTTGGTGAAACATGAGGGGAAGGAAGACTAAGGGAGGGAAAAGAGAGCATGGGAGGAGAGGGGAAGATAAAGGAGGACAGATAAGAGAACACGAGGAGGAGGAGAACCAGCGAGAGGAGGGGAAAGAAGAAAAGGACAGGGGAGAAGCGGAAGGGGGAGAGGAGAGGTTGGAGAAGGACAAGGAAGGTGGAAGACAGAGGAGATAAGGAAGAGGAGGGCAAGGAAGAGAACAGGAAATAGGGAGAGGAAGAAGATAGAGAAGAAGATAAGGTAGGAGAAGATAAAGAAGAGAACAGGAAAGAGGGAAAGGAGGAAGAGAGGGAAGGAGGAGATAAGGAGGAGGACAAGGAGAACATGAGAGGGAGAAGAGCAAAGAAGGGAGGAATCGGCAACTCGACATGGCCACGCTTCACTTGAGTCATGAGGGGACATGAGGAGGGGTCAGGAGGCATCATGGGGCGTCAAGAGGCTCGTGTCGCCGGGTGGGGTGAGGCTATACAAAATATTTTCTTGTCTAATATTTTTTTCGCCTCATTAATTAACGCTGGGCAGGTGAACACACGAGGCGCCCCGCTTCTTTATATAAGACGCAGCTGCAGCAACCCACTCGATATGCAGCACAGAGGAAAAAAAAAACGTAGAAAAGTTAGATAAATTTTTGTGACTCTCCATCAGTTTAGCACAAAATAGTTAAATAAATAAATAAAATTGCCACCTAAATAAAAAGTGTAAGAATTTTCTATTAATAGTGAATCAGTATATTTGAAAAATCTGTTATCATACTTCCCTGAATTCGACGGTGACTTTTACCAGTATTTTTTTTTACATGTGCAATTTAATACCTCTCAATTAACATACAAATTCAGAGAAAAAATAAAGTTCATAGTGATTCAATGCACCATAATTAATTTTTGTCAATACGTTCACAAATGCTTCACTCTCATCATGAGTATTTTCAATCGCCACAGAGATGGATAACAAGATTCACAAGAGTGTTCATCATTTTGAAATATAGAAATCTTATTAATTTGTCACTTGAGCCAGACACACACACACAAAAAAAAAAATAAACATTCTTAAAGTACTAATATTTTCTACTAGAGCCTTTGAAAGAGGTAGAGATGTAGCGCAGAAATGTTTCAAATTTTGGCCTTATTCCTCAATATAGCGCAGTGTTCTCCGTCAAGACCTTTTCATTACACTCAAGGAAAAACAATGCACAAGCCCTTAGCATTCCTATAACGTGCTTTTCTTATGCAACAAACCCACGAGAGTCATACGGTGCACACAAGCGTCTCTTCCCCTTTAACGTTAACTCTTCGACCTGACCGACCGACTATTTGTGTACATAAATAAATAAACAAAGCTTGCAGCCATTCACCCATCAAGCTTTTCATTCCCCGTGACCAATAAAACAGAACAACGCATTTCATCATTCAACATATCACTCAAGTAATCATTCCCACTCATTATTCACTCAGCGTACCGCTTACTGCCCCATCACTTCATTTGCTCAAAAAGGGGCGCATGATACGAGTCAGCCTGTCACCTGCAACACGTGTACGTAAGACAAACGCACGTACACATAGATGACACCTGCATGACTGTTTACTTTCCACAACTTACAAAACAACATACAAACACACAAAGACAGAGAGAGAGAGAGAGAAAGAGAGAGAGAGAGAGAGAGGGGGCTGGCGGAGGGATAGAAGGCGAGGCTGCCGTTCGAGCGATGATGGGTTGCGGTGCGTTCTTTGTGGCGCGCCGGTGTAAACAAGACACTGCAAACACACAAACGCTGTAAACAAACACGCCGCCGCTCACTCCGCTCCCAGTCATAGGAAACAGGTGAAAGAGGAGAGAACAGGTGAAGGGACAGGTATACAGACAGGACAGGTAAATAGGATGAATATACGTAAAGGTAGGTAAGAAAGACAGACAGGTGGAGAGAAAGGTAGGCAGGACAGGTAAATAAAATAGGTAGCTAGGATGGACAGACAGATCAAGAGACAGGTAAAGAGGATAGATACATAGGTAAAGGTAGGTAAGATAGGTAGGCTGAATAGCAAGATGAAGGTAAATAGAACAGGTGAAAACTGAACTATACAAAGTAAAAAGAAAAAAAATCACAAAGGAAGAACAAACACTAGCAGAATCTCTCTCTCTCTCTCTCTCTCTCTCTCTCTCTCTCTCTCTCTCTCTCTCTCTCTCTCTCTCAGACATTTATGAATAGGAAAAAGGCATGTATTTATATTTATCATCTTATTTATCATCAATCTTTTTTCTATCGTCCTCTTTCTCTGCTCCCTCCTACTTTCCCTCTCTGTCTCTTCTTTTTCTCGAACAAAGTCAGATGGAATAATGAGGGAGGGCATGGAGAGGGGAGAGGTGATCCACGAGCGTCCATAAAGAAGGAACAGATAGGAGCAAACAAGAGCAAACAGGTGCCAGGGGTCGTGTTAAGTCACACACAGTCGCAGGGAGCAAGTAAGGAAGGGACGTAAATTATTCTGAAGAGAGTCATGGATTTATGGTCGATTCGCTTTTGTCGATGCGTAAATATTGCATGTGTGTGTGTGTGTGTGTGTGTGTGTGTGTGTGTGTGTGTGTGTGTGTGTGTGTGTGTGTGTGTGTGTGTGTGTGTGTGTGTGTGTGTGTGTGTGTGTGTGTGTGTGTACTTGTAATCATACTTTTGTTCTTTTTTGTCAATATTTAGATGGTTTCCTGATCAAGAATCCTACGAAATCCTACCACGTCCTAATACAGTCAATTCTGCTGCATCCTGGAGGAGTCAAGACCTACTTAAGAAAGAAAAATCCTTAAAGAGTCCCATACATTCCTTAATACAACCCTTGAGCCACGAGCTGTCTTTAAAATCGCTAACATGACATCCTTAGAAAGAGCCCTCAGCAATTTTTGACAGTATCCTCAAAACAAATTCCGTCCAGAGAGAGAGAGAGAGAGAGAGAGAGAGAGAGAGAGGGTTCGTTTTCAATACTGGTGTTTAAAATGTCCCTCTTAATGCGCCCGTTTTTCGAGGGCTTCGAGAAACTGGAGTTCCAAAGTCCTTTAATTAAAATTCTCTCTCTCTCTCTCTCTCTCTCTCTCTCTCTCTCTCTCTCTCTCTCTCTCTCTCTCTCTCAGGCAGCTGTGCCATACGAATCCCCGGGAGCTCCTCGAGCCGGTATTGAGAGGCATGTACGTTGTCGTGGCGAGTGTAATGCTGAGTTATGGAGTGGTGCCAATATCAGTAAGGCTCGTGGCGCCATATCATCAATCAGTCACTCAATCCCGGAAGCCTATACGTCACGTGGATGTGCTGGGCTTCGTCAATATACACCAGCTGCGTCGCCAATACCCCACCGCGACGCCCAGTAATGGAAAGGGATCCTCGCAACACTCCTCCAGGCGCTCCGGAGTGGGTGAAGCTGAGGAGTTGACAGTGAAATATTTCCGGTGCATTATTGACGAGGATGTTCACTTATCACGGCAGCAGCAACGTTATAGAAAGTCATACAGTATTGTAACAAATATCCGTTAACATACAGCAGGCACCAGAGTTGACATAATCCATTAGTAGACAACAAAAGAGTTGACAAAAAAAAGTTCCAATAGATAGCCGTAAGATTGACATGAAGTTTCAATAGACAGCAGTAACATTGACAAAAATTTCCAAACAACAAAGAAATAGACAAAAAAAAACCCAAAAGACAGCGCTAAAATTCACAAAACTCAACAGATTTATCACAGCAGAGTAGAAAACATCATTCAAGAAACAGGACAGTTACCAAAAACCTTCCAAATCTTACCAACACAAGGGAACGATCACGATAAACACAGGGACACTTTCTCCTATCCTAACTACAACCATCTTGACTCCATTTTCTCTAGACGCTTACATATCCTCTCTCTCTCTCTCTCTCTTGTCCCTCCCACCTCATATCACACCCCTGTCCATATTAATAACAACGCCTACCATATCTAGAAGACGAGAAGGGTAGCTAATCTGGTGTAAAGTCCCTCAATCACACAGAGACCCCTAGAAGTAATCCCCATTGAATTATGAAGCAATCACACCCAGGCACCAACAAACAAGGGAGAGACGAGAGGACTATTCCACAACGGCACTCGAAGGCTGAAGACACACACACATATTGAAAACTGATGAATAAAATACGAGTAAGGAGTGGTTTTCATGCTGTGTGTGTGTGTGTGTGTGTGTGTGTGTGTGTGTGTGTGTGTGTGTGTCAAGGAGGCCATAGAGAGCGTGAGTCTCCAGCATCTCTTTCATCCTGCCTCTTTCCTCTCCCTTCCAGTACCCGGCGGGAGAGTGAGAGAGTGCGGGAGAGGAAGATAAAGTAGAGAGAACAGGAAGGATGTAAAGGCGTAATGAGGGTATGGAGACAGGTGCAAGTAAGAGAGGAGGAGGAGGAGGAGGAGGAGGAGGAGGAGGAGGAGGAGGAGGAGGAGGAGGAAAAAGAACAAGAGGAAAACGAGGGCTGAGGTGACATAAATGGAATGGATGGAATTATTCAGACACAGACGGAAAAAAATAAAATAAAAGAGAAAGATCTAAGCAGGGAATATTAATAATTAAGAGGGCATGTGTGAATATGACATGAGGGAAGTGTGAAAAAGTGTCCAGAGAGAGAGAGAGAGAGAGAGAGAGAGAGAGAGAGAGAGACGTAACCACACTACCCCGGGCCACTTACGTTTGCGTGTTGCATCGTTATTCCTCTCACGTCTTCCACCTTCCTCTCACCTTTTCTTGCCACCTGCTCCTTCCACCTGTAACTTCTGGGAGAGCGAGAGACAGACACAGGCACACAGACTAACAGATAAACAGGCAAAGATTATTCGTATTTCCTGTTTTCTTTCAAATAAACTGCAAAGATAAGCACAATGGACTGAATGTTTTGTGGTCAAGCAGCCAATCGCAAGGAAAAGGAAGAGGACGGAATAAAGACAGGAGGAGGAGAGGCAAAAGAAAGATAGGAAGGAAGGGGATATAAGAAGGCATGAAAGGAGGGAAATGCATCAGAATAAAGGGAGAGAGAGAGAGAGAGAGAGAGAGAGAGAGAGAGAGAGAGAGAGAGAGAGAGAGAGAGAGAGAGAGAGAGAGAGAGAGAGAGAGAGAGAGAGAGAGAGAGAGAGAGAGAGAGAGAGAGAGAGAGAGAGAGAGAGAGAGAGAGAGAGAGAGAGAGAGAGAGAGAGAGAGAGAGAGAGAGAGAGAGAGAGAGAGAGAGAGAGAGAGAGAGAGAGAGAGAGAGAGAGAGAGAGAGAGAGAGAGAGAGAGAAAGGAAGGAATAAACAAGATAAATGAATAAAGAAATGGAAGGAAGGAAAGAAAACAAAAGAAAAAAAGAGTACAAGAAAGTAAAACAACTAAAGAAGAGAGAGAGAGAGGAGGAGGAGAGAGAGAAGAAAGCAAAAAGTCAGGAAAGAGACAAAGAAAGGAAAGAAGAAGAAATTGAGAAAGAAAACACTAAATGACAAAATGAAGAAGAGAAAACACACCAAATAAACCAAAAAAAGAGACAAAATAACACGGGAGAAATACCACAGAAAGAATAGAGAGGGAAAGAGAAAGAGAAAGAGAAGGAGAGAGAAAGATAAAGACGAATGAAGGAGAGGAGAGAAAGAGGACGTGAAGAAAATCATGAAAGAGGAAGGTAGACAAGAGGAAGGGAAGTAAAAGAGACAAAAGAATAGGAGTGGAAAAATGAGAAAAAAAAAAGGAGAGGAGGACAGGGAAGATAAACAAGGAAAGAAAGAAAAAGGAAAGAATGACGAGGAAAAGACGAATTAAAAGTTCAGAGAGAGAGAGAGAGAGAGAGAGAGAGAGAGAGAGAGAGAGAGAGAGAGAGAGAGAGAGAGAGAGAGAGAGAGAGAGAGAGAGAGAGAGAGAGAGAGAGAGAGAGAGAGAGAGAAAGAAAGAAAGAAAGAAAGAAAGAAAGAAAGAAAGAAAGAAAGAAAGAAAGAGAGAGAAAGAGAGAGAGAAGGAAGGAAGGAAGGAAGGAAGGAAGGAAGGAAGGAAGGAAGGAAGGAAGGAAGGAAGGAAGGAAGGAAGGAAGGAAGGAAGAAAGGAAGGAAGGAAGAGAGAGAGAGAGAGAGAGAGAGAGAGAGAGAGAGAGAGAGAGAGAGAGAGAGAGAGAGAGAGATTTTTTAGGACGAAACATTGGGATCTTAAGAAAAATATTAGTTACGCATCCCTCTAACGTATGTCGCCAGTTCAGCGGTGTGCGGCGGGGTGGCGTTTATTGGACACCAGCGAGGGAGCGTGTCGCGGTAAAACCATTCTCAGGCTGTGGATGTGAGGCGTAAAAGAGACGATTTAGCGTCTTCAAAAGGCAAACATCCATCGCCTCTTCGCACCTACGCGCCCCACAATACACGTTCCTTCCTCTTGCGAAATGTAATGTGTTGTTTCTTTTTGTTTTAAAATTTTCTTACGTTCTTTTTATGTTGACGAGACAGGATAGGAGCAAGAGGAACAGGAGGAGGAGGAGGAGGAGGAGGAGGAGGAGGAGGAGGAGGAGGAGGAGGAGGAGGAGGAGGAGGAGGTGCATGGGGGAATAAAAATAAAATATAAAGATGATGATGGTAATGAAGATGGTGACAATGATGTTGGTGATGAAAAAATACTACGATAACAACATGAATATTGGCCATAATAAAAAGGAAATGAACAAATATATAGAATGAATGAAAGAATGAACAAACGAATGAATGTACAAATAGATGAGCAGACAGATAATTCAATCAAATAAATAGTTTAAGATCAAAGTATAAGAGAACGAGGAAGGAAGGAGAGAGAGAGAGAGAGAGAGAGAGAGAGAGAGAGAGAGAGAGAGAGAGAGAGAGAGAGAGAGAGAGAGAGAGAGAGAGAGAGAGAGAGAGAGAGAGAGAGAGAGAGAGAGAGAGAGAGAGAGAGAGAGAGAGAGAGAGAGAGAGAGAGATTTACACCGTGTTTACGAGCGGAAGGCATTACCAGTGACGCCCTTAAGGAGTGACAGCACAGAATTATTAATGAGTTGTCTTTACTGAGTCTCTCAAATCCATGCTGAAGTGTTCCCCTGATGGCGTCACGGGGGAGTGTGTGCGTCTGTCCTCCTTAACTGTGTGTGTGTGTGTGTGTGTGTGTGTGTGTGTGTGTGTTTCCTACTCCTCTTCCTCCTTCTCTTCCTTCAGCTTCTCCTCCACTTCCTTCTTCTCTACCTCCTCCACTTCCTCCCTGTTCTCTTCATCTTTAACCTCTTTCATCTCCTCTCCTGATCCTCTCCTTCTCCTCCTCCTTCTCCTCCTCCATCTCCTCTCGTGACCGTTCTCCTCCAACTCCTCCTTCTCTTCCTCCTTTTGTAGTCCTTCTTCCTGTTTTTCACTCCTTTCTTCACGTCCTCTTCCACATACTTTCCTCCTCCTTCTCTTCCACCTGTAATATTTTCGTCCACGTCCTTCATCTCCTCCATTTCCTCCTCCCGCTTACTGATTGAGTCTCTCAAGGCAAGGCACCGAGGAAGCAGAGAAGTCTCCACATGTTATTTCCTTCCCGCGACCTGCGTCTTTGATTTCGACTTCACTGGATTATCATGAGTTGGAGGTCTTTTAATTGTCAGCGCTACCGGTCACCCTCACCCTCTCTCTCTCTCTCTCTCTCTGCTCACTCACTGTCACTCGCTCACTCGCTCCCGGCCAAGGATTTTTCTATGCGATGGTGATGAGAATTAAAGTCACGTGTATGTCTGTTCGTGTGTCTGTCTGGTGGTTCTTTTTTCTATCTTGTTTTTTTTTTTTTCGTCCCTTTCTCTTTCTCTATATGACTCTGTCTCTGTCTGTCTCTCTCTCTCTCTCTCTCTCTCTCTCTCTCTCTCTCTCTCTCTCTCTCTCTCTCTCTGTGTGTGTGTGTGTGTGTGTGTGTGTGTGTGTGTGTCGGCGCGTGGCAAAGAATATTAATTAAAGTCGAGAGTTGATGCCTGTTCGTTTGTCTGTTTAAATATTCTTTTTTTTATGTTTCGTTCTCTCTCTCTCTCTCTCTCTCTCTCTCTCTCTCTCTCTCTCTCTCTCTCCCGGTCACGTACAATGCCTCGCTACTATGAGTGTCACGCATCATCAGTTAGTCTATTTGTTACATTTACTCTTTTCATCTCGACCCTCCGTCCTTCCGCCCCATAACTCCCAACAACTGTACATTTTCCACCATTCGTTCATTCGCCCTGCCCTTTATATTTGTGTGTATAAACGTACCTGTGCCTATTGCTCTATATATTTTCTGTATGGATGCTCTCTCAGTGTGTATCTCTCTCTATCTACCTACCCATCCATCTGTCCACCTATATGCCTACTTACCCACCCATCTATCTACCAACCCATATATTACCTATCTATTTACCTGTCTCCTATCTCCGTACCAGTAACATCATCCCGTAGTAAATGGATGTAAATTGACCTTCTAACTTCGTTCTCCATGTCAGCCTCCTCACCTGCTGCTTTCATCTCCCGCAGCCAGGAAGGAGGGGCAGGGACTGAAAACACGATAAAAAGTGGCAAGGAGTAATCACCGTCAGTGGGTATTTACGTGATTAAATAAAGCTAAAGAGAGAGAGAGAAAAAAAGAGAAAAAGGTCCCGAGGTGGATTAAAGTGCATAAGGGAGTGACTTAGAAGGAAAAAAACCGACATTAGTGTGCGAGGCGAAGCAAATTCAGTAACTCAATTTAACTAGTTTGCCAGGGAAGAGAAGTGTGAAGGAGGAGGAGCAGGAGAAGGAGGAGCAGGAGGAGCAGGAGGAGCAGGAGAAGGAAAAGGAGAAAGAACAGGAGAAAGAGGAGGAGGAAGGTGCGTCTGTTAGAGAGAGAGAGAGAGAGAGAGAGAGAGAGAGAGAGAGAGAGAGAGAGAGAGAGAGAGAGAGAGAGAGAGAGAGAGAGAGAGAGAGAGAGAGAGAGAGAGAGAGAGAGAGAGAGAGAGAGAGAGAGAGAGAGAGAGAGAGAGAGAGAGAGAGAGAGAGAGAGAGAGAGAGAGAGAGAGAGAGAGAGAGAGAGAGAGAGAGAGAGAGAGAGAGGGGGTGACGCAGAATTAAAGCGTAAACAAGACTGGCAAAATAGAAGCAGAAAAAAAAACACACACAATAAAACACATATGAAACAAAACAAACACATGCATAGAAATTGAACCGGAGGGAAATAAAACAAAAAGGAAAATTATAAAAAAAAAAAAAATGGATCAATATACATGAAGCAAAAGAAAAAAAAGGGGGGGGGGTGAGGGAAGAAAAATATAAAGGGAAAAAAAAAAAAACGTATAAAGGAAACACACTTAATTAAAGGAAAAACAAATGAAGCACCAAACAGCACCAACCAGCAGCAGCAGCAGCAGATATTTTGGCCCTTACGAGGCAGGCTTTTTTTTTTTATAAGCTACACTATTAGCATGAACAAATTTGACTAACGAGTGAAATGCAGCTACACACACACACACACACACACACACACACACTCTCTCTCTCTCTCTAAGGAAAAACTGACAGTTGATATGATACCAAAAAAATAGAAAAAAAAACTTATCTCGTCTTCTTTCTTCCTACGATCCAAGATACGAATAGCTTTACAGTATGCAATGCAGATGAAGAGACGAAAGATGGTAAGAGTGAAGGCTTCCGTGTATACGTTAGGCAGTGTCAGCAGCGAGGAGTCTTGTGTACAGCGATAGTGAAGCAGGAAGTGGAGGTGTTGATGGTTGGAAGGGAGGAAGGGAGGTAGGGAACAGCGGTCAGTCAGTTAAGGGAAGAGAAAATAACATGTGAAGGTGGTGACGAGAACGGCGACGACACCACTGCCACCACCACCAAAAACAATAAGTTACCATCCACCAACAACAGCCACCACCATCACCACCACCACTATCACCACTAACAAAAACAACCACAAAAACAACAACGACATCCATAATAACCACCACCAATACTATCAATAACAACATCAATTACATCAACACCACCACCACAACAAGAACTCCTCCTCCTCCTCCTCCTCCTCCTCCTCCTACTATTGCTACTAATATTACTACTACTACTACTATAACCACAACAACCCCCATCCCTCCGTACACAATAACCAAGAAGCGAGGCAAATACAGAAGCAACACAAAGGCCTTCACAGAACACTACAGCAGGGCGCCAGGCTGCTGTGGGCAGACTGAGCACGCAAGGGAAAGGCGCTCCAAGTAACGGCACTAGAGGTAAAGGAGGCTATTCATTTGAACCAAAGCGTAAACATATTCTTTTTCTCTTCCTTACTCTTCCTTTTTTACCTTCCTTTTGGCTTCCTTTATCTTCAAATCCTATAGTCTAGCCTGCATCCCTCTCTCTCTCTCTCTCTCTCTGCTCGCTCTTTGCTGCCTCCACCTATCTTCTGGTGACTTCTCTAACGTTTTTCTCACCACCAGCGCTCCTCATCTTGTCACCGCCAGGCCTCGTCAGCTGATCCCACCGACTGCCGCAAATTCTGTTCCAGTTAAATGTTGTGTTGTAAGTTTAGAGTAGCGTTTCAAAAGACGTCATTGGAGTGAACAGAGGACGGAATCGTTATATTTTACGTCTTTCAATTGTCCAAGGTTACTCAAAGGAAGCCAAAATTGTGTGAGTCAGAGAGATAAAGGCTTAACGCTTTAGACTTTTAATTAGACCATTTTCAGATCATAGAGAGTATTGATTAGGTTTCCGCTATGATTAGCTATTTTGACCGAGCGGAATACTTATCAAGCTGTCCCTGAAGCCATAAAAATCCTGAAAACAGCGATAATTGTCACTACCCTATGTTAGAAGTTGCCAAGATATGATATCTCAGCGTTTGATAATACAGTCTAAACCCAGAGCCTTTCCACTACCGGCTGTTACAAGATTGCCGAGGCAGGGAAGTGAAATGTTTGAGGACGTGGTGCAAAGACTGGCCCAGGTTACACTAGCGCCAGGAGAGAGGATCAAGCAGTGAAGGAAGGCTGCGATTTACTTGTGACGAGTGATGGACGTCTGAACTTTCTCCCTTAGCAGGAAAACTAGTGAAACTGCAGACTGGAGTGAAGACAATTTCAAAACTTTTCCGGCGGCTGCACTTTCAATGTCGATTTCGTCTTTTCAGTCCTTCCTCCTCCTTCTCCTTTACCTTCTCCTCCTGCTCTTTCTCTCCCTTAACTTCCTCCTCCTCTCTTTTTCTCACTCACCCGAGCGTGAGTTATCTGTTCTCCCATTATCCATGTTCTTCGGTCAACAAAGACTTTCTGAAGCACTCTTCCTTTTCCCTCCCTTATTTTTGCAACAGATCGTTCCTTTACACACTCACCACCAGGCCATGAAGCAAAGTGGTGCCGCGAGATTATTGCAGTAACAATAGAAAGTTTTCCAATGACCGCTCGAATCTATTGAACTGTGGCTTTGTTATCAGATTGTAGATAAAAGTCTTGGGGGGAGAATTTTCTTTGTGTGTTCCATTAAAGGAGAATATAATTGATAATGCCCTATGTGTCCACGGAGCTATTGTGATGATCTTAAGAAATTCTGAACCAATAAGATCAGACCACTTTCCATACAAGGCAAAAGTAATTTTTGTATATGTATGCCCAAAAAATAAAGGACGTGCAAAAGGCCAGGCCGTCTAACAAAAGAAAAAGAAAAGAAAAGCAACTCAATATTACCTAATGTCACCTTTCATTCTCATCCATAAATCAATCTAACCTTTCTCTCGTACTCGGCCTCACTACCTGACTACTAGGCCTGCTTGGGAACCAGCGGCCCTCATCCTGCCTCTCTCAGATGTATGCCGCGAGTCCGTCCTTCCTTATCACCAGTGAGCAGAGACGTGCGGTGGATGGCATGACCTCAGCACCAGACACACTCAAGCCCAGGCTGTCCATGGTCACTGCAGATATATGGTGGTGGTGGTGGTGGTGGTAAAGGAAATAGGTTCGTAATCCGAAACGTTTTGGCGTCTGATCTTTACTTTAAATAGACTCTAAAGAAAATTATTCGAGTTTTGAAGGATATTTTCATGATTCTGATGATAGCTTAACAAGAAATATGTACCATTGAAAGAAAAACACCCATAATGACCCAGCTAATCATCTCTGAGATCCTCTGAGGGCAGTCCTGACGAAAGAACAGCGGGGCTCACAGCACGGGCCGGCGCTGCAAGTGTTGGCTATGTGCAGCACGTGACCTACATCTGATATCCATTGATGCCTGGGTCTCATTCAGACATGCCAGACAATCACAACACGGAAATCACTGGACATACAACATTCCTGCGTCTAATAATTAAAAAGGTGGTCCTAATAAGTGTCCCATAATCATTAGCGTCGCATTACAAAAAAAAAAAAAGAAAAAAAAAAAAAGCAATAGCAGCTACTTTCATTTTACGAGCTTTTCCTTTAACACTAATAATTTATAGCCTAGTATAATGTTTTACTGCCACACTGAATTCGCGAAACAGCCGACCTCCCCCTGCACTGCCAGACGAGGTGAGTGACCGTGCGACCGAAGACTGGTGCCGCACCCTGCCATTGTTACCAGGTGAGGCAGTCAACCCAGCACCCCGCCCGCCGCCACCACCATTGCGGCAACACAGTGATGCGTGCACCACAACCTCTGCTGTGGCTCCGAGTTTTCGTATCCGCATAAGTGAACAGTGCATTAACCTGACACACATTCTTACCCTTAAATGAAGATAGTGGTGCTCCATTACACACACTCCTCTCTCTCTCTCTCTCTCTCTCTCTCTCTCTCTCTCTCTCTCTCGTAAACACACACACACACACAGAGAGAGAGAGAGAGAGAGAGAGAGAGAGAGAGAGAGAGAGAGAGAGAGAGAGAGAGAGAGAGAGAGAGAGAGAGCACTAAGCCAAAAATATAAAATAATCACTTACTAATATTCCATCATACATTCTGTGCTGACTGGCAATTGAGAAACAGATGGTGGTTAATGCAGGCAGGGCGCGTGTCACATCCCCACCTGAGAACCGTGACTTGCTGGCTGAATGGCTGGAAGTGGCGGCAGCGTCAGGATACCTATGTAGAGTATGTGTATAAGCTTGTCAGTCAGTCAGTCAGTCAGTCAGTCATTCAATCAGTCAATTAGCCACGCAGTCACTCATTTCATTGGTCAATCTATCAGTATATCTATCTTTTAATTTATCTCTGTCTTCATCTATCCGTCTATCTATTTCATCTATAAGTCAATCAGTTAATTAGCTAAAGTCATTCATTATATCTTAGCCTTTCAATAAACGTTAATTTATTTTTTATTTTATGCAAACTAGAAAAAAATACGCATTACTTCGTTTTATTAACAAATTGTTATGCAGATTATCTTATTTAATAAACGAGAGAGAGAGAGAGAGAGAGAGAGAGAGAGAGAGAGAGAGAGAGAGAGAGAGAGAGAGAGAGAGAGAGAGAGAGAGCGAGTTTTACAATACTGAACGCCATCAACACCAATTATTATGAAATTCGGCAATCTGAACATCGGGGGGAAATATTTTAGTGAATTCAGTGTTTATAGAGGTTTTTTTTTTTTTATTTGCGGGGGGAGTGCTTCCTTCGGCTTCATTGTTAACCCTCTCAGTACCAGGACGCGTTTTCATATCTATTCTTCGATTTTACAGAGGTTCAGAAACATATGTGACGGTTAAAATAGTGAAAACTGTGGCCATTAATCTTCTAACGTCTATAGACCCTTCCTAATGTCAATAAAATAGTCTAATCTCATCCAAAACTCATGGTGAAAATGTGTCACAGAACTGAAGGGGTTAAAACTGTTCACTCGTAAAACAAACTAAAATTGACTGTGTGTTATTTTGCACCCAACTTTTCGGTCTTCACAAAATCCAGTTAGTAAGGAAACCAAAGTAATGAAGTCCAATGAAAGAGAATTATTGCGTAGGGTATATGTCATTTAAAGGAGCAATAGTGGTAGCAGTGGTGGTGGTGGTGGTGGAGGTAATGGTAGTATGTAGTAAGTGGTAGTTGTTGTTGTTGTCACTGTTATTGCTATTCTTGTAGAACTTGTTGTTACTGTGTTGATGCCAGCAGCAGCAGCAGCAGCAGCAGCAGCAGCAGCAGCAGCAGCAGCAGCAGCAGCAGCAGCAGCAGCAGCAGTGGTGGTGGTGGACAGCAGTGCAGCAGCAGCAGCAGCAGTGGTGGCAGCAGCAGCAGCAGCAGCAGCAGCAGCAGCAGCAGCAGCAGCAGCAGCAGCAGCAGCAGCAGCAGCAGCAGCAGCAGCAGCAGCAGCAGCAGCAGCAGCAGCAGCAGCAGCAGTAGCAGCAGCAGCAGCAGTGGTGGTGGTGGTGGCAGTGGTGGTGGGTAGTGCAGTGGTGGTGGTGGTGTGTAGCAGCAGTAGTAGTAGTAGTAGTAGTAGTAGTAGTAGTAGTAACAATAATAATGATAATAATAATGATAATGATGATAACAAGAATTATAATAATGATAATAATAATAATAATAATAATAATAATAATAATAATAATAATAATAATAATAATAATAATAATAATAATAATAATAATAATAATAATAATAATATAATGATAATAATAATAATAATAATAATAATAATAATAATAATAATAATAATAATAATAATAATAATAATAAGAAGAAGAAGAAGAAGAAAACAACAACAATAACAACAGCGAGAGAGAGAGAGAGAGAGAGAGAGAGAGAGAGAGAGAGAGAGAGAGAGAGAGAGAGAGAATAAGCAAACCAAACAGCCAACCCTGAAAGAGGTACTATACTGTATATCTTTTAATACCTCCTGCCGTCGCCTTCCTTCATTCAGTCAGCTCAGTGCGGGTCTCGAGTGAGGGTGTGGCGCGTCGCTATCCCAGCCTGCCCACACCAAACCACCCTCTCACTTAATAATTACTGAGAATAGAGCACAAATATGGCCATAACATATATTCAAAGTAGAAATGTAATGTTAAATTATTAAGTAAGTCCCCATTCTCTCTCTCTCTCTCTCTCTCTCTCTCTCTCTCTCTCTCTCTCTCTCTCTCTCTCTCTCTCTCTCTCTCTTTGTATAACGTGTATATATATTCACGTAATTGTATTTTTTATAGGATTAGTCCAAGCTCGTAATGTTCCGTCTTTGTATAGCACATGTTGATATTTTACTCTAAATTTATGTATACTGTTTGCACTTACACACACACACACACACACACACACACACACACACACACACACACACACACACACACACACACACACACAGCGTTCCCCCCTAGTAATGCATTCCACTGATCTATTGCTCCATTTACAGCACTGCATTTCTGCACATCCTTATCTCAACTTTCCTTCATATATTTCCTGCCGTGTTCTCTTAACCTTTACAGAAAATCTCCTATATTTTACTGCATTTTGTAAGAGGTTCCCTGCTCTGTGGCAACAAAAAGTATAAAAAAAATTAAGCCTACGAAATAAAAAAAGAATCATGCAAAAATGTGTCTTGAAAATTCTCTCGTGAAACAGTTAACCCCTTCAGTACCATGACGAGTTTTCATATTCATTCTGCTTACTATTTGACGACTTCATAGAGCTTCAAAAACATATGTTGGAATTAGAATATCAAAGACTCTGGCCATTAATCTCTTGACCTCCATAGACTCTTCCTAATGCAAACAAAATCGTCTAATCACACTCAAAAATCAAGGTTAAAATACGTCTCACTATAGAATGGGTTAATGTTTATAAGGTATAAAGGATGAGGCAAAGAGTTCCAGACTTCACCACCGACTACATTTGAGTTCAGAATTTTACAACACTCTAAGCTGTTTTCAAAGACAATAGTAAATCTTAGTTGAATCCTTACTATGTGCATTTTCTTTTACCTAATAGAATCTTTATCAGACTATCATGAAAACTAAAAGAATGAATAAACGAATAAACAAAATAAATTAAATCTGATTACTTGTTAAAATGTTCGAAATTATAAACTTCACAAACCACTGAACGTTGCTCATCTTTGCCGCAGTGAAGGGGAATTGTAGGGTATTGATCAAAAACGCAGGAGGCAGCACAGTGTGTCATGATAAGGCGTTACGTCAAGAAAGGGAACCATCAAATATTTATCAGGGGGCACTCACGTCACGCCTAACCCGAGCACCGTCACCGTCATGAAAGCCACTACTCTCTCTCTCTCTCTCTCTCTCTCTCTCTCTCTCTCTCTCTCTCTCTACTTCACACACATAACGCTATTCGTCGTATTCCTAACTCATTTTGTTCTCTCATTATGACTTTCCAGAGGTGAGGCAAGTTATGAGTTTGGTTCTCACAGGTTTGTTTCCCAATGATGGAGAATCCTTGTTTAATACATTAGAACCGTGCAATGTCCGTTGCTCGCATTAATTGATAAAGTTTTCATGGGCATTTTCCATTAATGATCTCTATTGCTTACATTCTTAACACTTCATTCTCTCATTAAGACTTCAAAAGACACACAAATGATTACTGGGGTTGTCATAATTGTTTCCCCCACTGATGGTGCACAATCCTTCTTTAGCTATCATTAGAATCATAAAAACGTCTGTTGCTTATATTCCATAAATTTAATCTTCGTTCTCTCACTATGACAGTTTTGAAAGGACACACTTATTACTAGTCGGATTCTCATGGTTATTTCCTCTACTAATGATGCGGAGTCGTAGAATCATGAAAACATTCCTTAAAACCCCAGCGACTTCCACTAGAGCTTATTAAAACTTGTCGAGATAAGATGCAGAAACGTTTGATAAGACGAATGTAAACCAGACATATTAAAGCTCACGTCACATCCGTCAATAGAGGAACCCTTCGCCCACTAACAAAATTCCACGGCCTTGTCCCTGAGTCAACACCAAACAACACATGCAAACTTTTACTCCCCCCATCCAGCTGCCACACAAACATCCCAGCTATCCCTCACCCCCACTCCCCAATAACCTTCCTTACCGCCTCTCAGTCTTCTCGTCTCTAGTAACTTTTCCTTCCTGTCATTTAATCTTCCTTCAATCTTGCTGTCACTTTGGTCGAGGTTGAGGCGACTTACTCCCGCCACTTGCTCGACGGTAAGTGGCTCGGCGATACGATTCCAGTACTCTAACAACTGCAGGATAGATGACACAGGCACGAAACTTCTGTAGCCCCTTGATTGCGACGCAGGCAGTGGCGTGCTCTTCCTTCCTCGCACTCTGGACAGAAAAGTGATGAATAATATGGAAATTAACACACTCACGTCACATTCGTAGTGCAAAATGTTAGCTATTAACCCGTTTTTTCTATGTGATATTCATGACCACCTACTTTCCTACATCCATTATAATTGATCAAACACAGCGGCAACACGAAATAATTGCTTTGCACTAACCTAATTTCACATAACTCTCACATTCGCGGCTGATTAATGTTCCAATAGTATATATAATCAATTCAACACGACGGCGCGGACTAATGTTTGAAATAATCACTCCACGCCGGTAATTGATGTGCGAATCCCTCGGCTCCTGTGCTTCTATATTTCACAGAACGCGCGTGTCTGGCCAGCCCACGCAGGTCGTTTCAAAGGTCCACGTGTCACGAATGAGAGGCCGCGGAAGCAGAGGAGACCCTTCAGGTAATAAACTTTACGAGTATATACACAGCAGGGACGCGGCCATCTCCCTTCCTCCCCGCAGTGTTGGTGTAGCCGCGCCCTGCAAACAAAACACTCTCTCGCCCTTCCCTCGTGCTCCTCCACGCGGGGAACAACAGTCTCTGCCACTTAACTGTAGCTTCCACAGCCTTCACAAACCATCATATGTCGCACGCGGCTCCTGTTTCTATTCATTGGCTCTCTTTATTCTAAGCAAGTTCCCGTGCGAATTATGACCACATTCTGAAACATCCGCACCTCCACTACATTCAAAAGGCTCCAGTTCAGGAGAAACGGGTTTTTAATGTTTTTTGAGTGCTATAGTGACAGATTAACAAGATTTCTACGTTATTAACAGGAGAAGCACTCTTGAGAACTGGCTTATCATCTCTGTGGGCTTTAAAAATAATCGTGGTAAGAGAGATAAGCGTTTTAGAATACGGGTCTTACACCGCAGCTTTATTCCACTTTATTCCACTCTCTTCCCTCATCCCCAGCTCCAGTACTCCGTCATCTCAGCCAGCCTCGCCTCGCCTCGCCTGCCAGCACATCCCAGCTCAGCCCTCTCGTGCATGCAGTGTCGGCTTCCCCTCACCTCGCCTTCTCCTCCCAGCCAGCACCTCGCCTTGCCCCCGTAATCTTATTCGAACCCTCTCCTGGCCTCACCTCGCTTCTGAAATACCAATTTATGACAACAATACCTGGGCAAGAAAACCGATATATTTCACCTGAAGGCGTTTAGATTTGCAAAACCCCAACCTTCCCTACTTTCTCTTCCTACACTCCCTCGCCCTTCCGTTTAGTAAAGTCCAGTTCCCTAACAAGGTGTAAATTAATGACTCGCAACTACATAACCCTTTGGAGGTAATTCTATAAAGTAAAGAGAATGTATCATTCCACTTTCCTACCACCACCACCTCCACCACCACCAGCCACCAGTGCACCACCCAACCCACATTATCATTTTTCCTACGTTTACGTCTGGGAGAAAAGCAAAACAAGTAATAACAACTGAGCAGACACGTTTTTTCCTCTCATTTTTTCCCGTGCCGCTTCAGTAGCCTTTGTTTCCCGCGGCTTTCACGCAGCGAGCAGAGCGCCTGTTACCTGGATATACATGAAGCAAATAGTACAGTATTTCTCCCTGAACGTGTTGAAAAATCCATGCGTGAAATTTTAATATATCTGAACCCGGAGCACTTGCAGATATTAGAGGCCCTGGACTGACCCTGGGGGAGGTGAAGGAGGAAGGTGAAGGGAGAGGTGAAGAGGGAGGAAGAGGAGGCTGTATGTATGTAGAAGTGATCTATACTACGGAATCGTTGTGGAAAAGAAGTAATGCCGTGTGTATTCTTGTTCCTAAAGAATTATTAGCTTTAGGAGTGTTTAATTATCATTGTTGCTGTAGTAGTAGTAGTAGTAGTAGTAGTAGTAGTAGTAGTAGTAGTAGTAGTAGTAATAATAATAATAATAATAATAATAATAATAATAATAATAATAATAATAATAATAGTACTGTTGTCATTAATATTATCATCCCTTTTAATCCCGAGACAAGGAAGTGGAAGTGACGCGAGGTGACGCTTTCCTAAGCCTACCCAAGCCTGGACCGCCGGCAGCAGCACCAGCAGCAGCAACAGCAGCAGCAGCAGCAGCGAGGGCCGAGTAAGGCGTAGAGAAAGACAAACTCCTCTTCTTCTTTCTTCGTCTCCACTCCTTGCCTTTCTCATACAAATGCAGGGAGGCTTAGGAATGTTAAAGTAGATTAGGGAAAGAGAAAACACACACTAAAAGCAGCGTCCTAAAGAGATGTATGTGAGTGTGCTGCGTCTCTTGCGTTGTAGTGTTGCTATAATTAAGGAAGTGGAGTTCATTAATATCTAACATTCTTATATACAGAAATTCATATACTTTGCGAGCCATATCTTAAGTAGGAGCTCTCTTAGTATTTAGTTGTAGTCTTCCTTTATTTACTAGGATTCTACGTTCAGTAACGGTAACTTCTTCATTGCCAATTTTGTAAAGCAATTTAACTAATCTGAGAACAATGACTAATACACGAGCTGCCTTGAGTATTTATATATGTATTCAGAGCTGGTGGTGTCTTGCAGTCTTACTTTCTTTATTTATATCCGTGCGTTCTCATTGTCATTTAACATTTTATCTAAAGAAATTTATCAAGTTTGCGAGTCGTGTCTTGTGTAATTCCAGGAGCTGTCTTGTGTATGTATGTGTGTATGTATGTACTGTTCGTTAGGTGATCATTTGCAGCCTTTCTTAGTTACTAATATCCTTACATTAAATAGGTAATAGTAATATCAAATCAGTTAATCGTCTCGTGTTGGGGTTCTGAGTAAATCCAATGTTTAATGGTGTGGATGATGCAGCAATTGTAATCACAGTGTTGCGAGCGGCTTAGGGAGGAAATACTTAGCGAGCCTCTTACCACCAACTCCACACGCAGGTAGGCATTTGCTTGGCCAGACCTAATTAGTTTTAATCAGTAAACCCAGACATTAGTGCCTCTTCGTATTTTTTTATTATGTACCGTCTTGCAGGCCTGGTAGCACCGTAATTAGCAAGGAATGATGACTAGTGATCGATAATAGCTCCATACTTCACTCCTCGCCCCTCACTCTCCCTTCCCTCTCATTCTCCCACTCTTCTCCCCTTCGTGTTATCTCGCTCATCATGGTGCTGCCGGCCCGCCCCAAACATCGCGTCTAGATAACGATATTGGCATGCTCCACACTCGGCCCATCGGAAGAGCTATTAATTTGCCGACCCTTCTCGATAACAAACATTATAAGTTCAGTGGGTGATATTTTGACCCTTACGCCAGATTATATGAGCCAGTGAATACCAAGTTATGTGACTGTATTTATGAATGAGTCCTCTGCCCCTCCCCACTCCTCTTCTTTATCTTTCTCTTCCTCTTCCTCCTCCATGCGTAACTTGAAGGGAGAGGTAGAGCAATGAAGGTCTTGTATGTGGGGTTTCCAGTAACGCTTGGTGGTATACTCAAGGTGTGGTTGAGTGGTGGTGGTGGTGGTGGTGGTGGTGGTGGTGGTGATGGTGGTGGTGGTGATGGTGGGCAGTTGCATCTCCTTACTGATGGGGTAATAAAACATCCTGCTCCTATTCTCTCTCTCTCTCTCTCTCTCTCTCTCTCTCTCTCTCTCATAATTCCCTTGTTAAGTCAGTGTAATATAGTTCTTTCAGGTTGCCCAATGAAAATAATTATGTTTAGCTAAGGTTAATAGACCCACTTCTCTTCCCTGCTTCCCCTTCGCGCGTGTGGCGAGGCGGAGGTGGCAGGCCAGCCAAACAGGTGTCCGCCGCACAGTTACATCGAACACAACTTAGCACAGAACTACCACACCGATGCTTAACACTCTCATCCCGCCCGAAATGGACCAATCGACATCCAGATAGACTTAAATCGATATGTTTTCACCACACAAGCCTCTCAAGTCACTCAGAGGCTACAGGCGCGCTGAAATGCTCGATGCAGCGTGAACCAGTGACCTGAAACATCCCTATATACACGTACCCGTTGCCCCAACCATATGGTAACCTGATTTCACGGCCTCGCACGCACATGACAGACGCAGCGCACGCAAATTTGGACGAGTAGCTTCCTCAGAGATACCACAATCCCTTCCCACAAACTCCCTACGGCTTACCTCGTCCTCAAGTGGAATTTGACGGAGGGGTGGAGGGAGGAAACAGGACTTCGGGCGGAGGATGCTTTCCCTCGCACTCACTGGGGATCACTGAGGTGGGTGGGGTGCCGGGTGGTCTGTGTTCCTCCCTCTCTCCCACTTGCCGCCCGCCACCCCTCCCCCACTGCCATGTCCCTTCCCCGACCCTCGGCTAAACACCACGGCGCATGTTCCCAATACTCCCCGCCACCTGGCTCCGGCTCCTGCTGCTGCTGCTGTCCCTGCCGCCAGCCACTCCTCTTGCCGCTCCTCTCTCTCCCTCCCTCCCTCTGCTGTGCCGCCCTATATTCAACAACTTTCCTTATTTTCACACACTGCCCCGTCCTTTCTTTTGGTGTTTATGTGTGTGTGTGCTTCATCCTCCTCCATTTGCTTCCAGTGAGGTTGCTATTAAACTTTTGTGATGGAGGAGTCTATCTTTGAAGTGTGTGTGTGTGTGTGTGTGTGTGTGTGTGTGTGTGTGTGTGTGTGTGTGTGTGTGTGTGTGCTAACGCTTTGCTCTCCTCTTCCGAAGTGCTTTATCGGAGAAACTTAACAACTTTACTTCTGTTAAATTTAGTTGTCAGGTCGGGGTCTCTCTCTCTCTCTCTCTCTCTCTCTCTCTCTCTCTCTCTCGGCAAAGAGGATGCGACAGGCAGTGGTTAGGGATGGGGAGTGAACAGTATTTTTAGTTAGCACAGGAATAATTGAGTAGTGGACTTCATCACCGTGTGCCACCAACAATGCTGCCACTACCGCCACCACCATCACAGTCATATTCATCATCATCAACAACAATGGGAGCAACAACAACAACAACAACAACTACTACTACTACTACTACTACTACTACTACTACTACTACTACTACTACTACTACTACTACTACTACTACTACCACAATAACAATGGTAATGATAACAATAATGATAATAATAACAACAACAACAACAATACTACTTACTTCAATAATGGCTATGAAATTGAGAAAAACAAAAAGGAAAACACATAACACACCAACAAATCATAATCAAATACAATTCTCTCTCTCTCTCTCTCTCTCTCTCTCTCTCTCTCTCTCTCTGAAAGTGGAGTCTTCTTTTTTTTATCCTTTTCAGTCTATCCTCTCCAATTATTTCACTGCCCAAGGCCTTTCCTCCCCTTATGAAGCTAAGTATACACAGCAACAGGAAGCACACCACATGAACTGAAGAACACGTGTACAAAATTCAAGCGTATAAACAGCAAACAGTAAAGAACAACAACAAAAAACCGACAAAGTGATGAATGTAATCGCGAGAGACAGTTCTAACAAAGGGTAATCAGTAAACAATGCGTGATAAACAATAAATAAGACACTAAGGAAAGGAAAAAATGAAAAGAAAAAAAAAAACAGCGAACACCAAACGATAGACAATAAACAATAAGCAAACGAACATTAATTAACAAACAACAAACAACAAACACAGTAAACAACAACTACCAATGAACAAACAGTAAGGAAGCAACATTTTACAGTTAGGTAACTCATTTCATTACTCAACTACGCCACACAAGCTCACATCTGATGAACACATGAGTGACTGGGTGAGTAAGTAAATTTATTGCCATAACAACACACAGCTTATGAAATTCACAAAGACATTCATTAAGGCACAGTCTGATAAGCCGAACCTTCTTACAGACTGTGATGAATTAATTAGAAATATTTATGAATGCAGGGAAACTGTATCAGCTATGAGGGAGTGAGTGAGTGAGTGAGAAAGTGAGTGAGTGAGTGAGTGAGAAAATGAGTGAGTGAGTGAGTGAGTGAGTGAGTATGTGAACCGATGAGGAAGAAAGAGAGTAGTGGCAAGGCAGAGTGCTTCCTAGAACCGTAAACCTAAACACTTCGTCGTCTTGCGTCTTAGATTTCATAAGCTCTAGTGGAAGTCATTAGGGATTCCAAGAGTGCTTTTTCAACATTAAGATAACTCATTAAAGATTCTGCGTTATCAGTAGGAAAAAGCGTGACCAGTAATCTCTTTAGCCTTGAAAATGGTCTTCCTATCTTTAAAATTTACGAGAATAATCTGTAACGGAAGTGTTTCCATGATTAAGACCATTTAGAAATAAGTAAGAAAAAGGGTACATGAAAACCCCACCATTCTCTGTGGCCTTTAAAAATAGTCATCTTATCTCTCACATTTAACAAGCTCGTGTGAAGTCCCTGAGGGTTTCAAGGGTGTTTTGATTCACAAGACAATTCAACACTAATTCCGTTTTATAACGATCAAAAACATCCATAAAAACCTGAATATTTATATCTGTGGCCTTTGATAACAGCCGTCTTACATTTACATTTAATAAATTCTAGTGGAAGTCATTGTTGTTTTCATTTTTCTTCCATATATAAAACAATTTAAGATTCTGCATTATGAGTAACAAAAGCTCCCGTAAAACCCCGACTGATATATGTGGCCTTTGAAAACAGCAGTGAAGAGAGAGAGGACAGGACTCTTAGGACCACGGAGACGCAAACGTTAATTATGAACTGTTTCCAAAGAGGAGCAGCAAAACTTCAGGACCTAATTGGCATCTTTCTTGGTTCTCCTGTTCCTATTATCTTTTTTTTTCAGTAAAGGAATCTGAGCAGGGATTTTTGTTACATGCATTAAAAAGAGAGAGAGAGAGAGAGAGAGAGAGAGAGAGAGAGAGAGAGAGAAATTCACTTGCCTTCTCGCTCCACCCTCACTGCCCTTAGCTAATGATCAGCAATTCATTCCTCACCCTGTTGTTAATGCCACTCTCTCTCTCTCTCTCTCTCTCTCTCTCTCTCTCTCTCTCTTGGGGTTTCTTCCAGTCAAGAGTTGAAAACGAGGTTAGAAATAAGAATGATGGTTGTTTGTTAGCGTTGTTGTTGGCGGTGTTGTTGTTGTTATTGTCGATGTTGTTGTTGTTGTTGTTGTTGTTGTTGTTGTTGCTCTTGCTGTTGTTTCTTTCTCCATTAATTTCTTTTCCTTGTTTTTCTTCTTCGTTTCTTCTTGTTCTTGTTCTTCTTATTATTATTATTCTTTGTTATTGTTCTTCTTTCTTCTTATTGTTCTTGTTATTCTTCCTTCTCATTCTCCTCTTGCTCCTTCTTCTTCTTCTTCTTCTTCTTCTTCTTCTTCTTCTTCTTCTTGAATTGTTACTTCTTTTCACCATCATTTACATTCCTCCAAGACCTGCCGGCAGTCACTGAGGGGGCGCGGAGCTCTGTAAGTACACGCTCTGCACGCACCCGTATGTCTCGCCCTGAATCATGAAAAGCTCGTGTAGAAATTGTATTTACCGCAACTCAAAAAAGCATCACCGCCTCCCTTCCTTAGTATCCGGGTGAGAGAGAGAGAGAGAGAGAGAGAGAGAGAGAGAGAGAGAGAGAGAGAGAGAGAGAGAGAGAGAGAGAGAGAGAGAGAGAGAGAGAGAGAGAGAGAGAGAGAGAGAGAGAGAGAGAGAGAGAGAGAGAGAGAGAGGTGTTAAGAGGCATTTACTTTCGCCTTTCCGTTGCCGCTGTTCATAAGTTCACATGGTTTACTGTGGATGAAAAAGAAATCTGCTCCACCACCCTCATCATCACCACCACCACCACCACCACCACCACCACCACCACCACCACCACCACACCACCACCAACACTATCACAACTTCAACTTCTTTAGCAATAATAACAACAACAACAACTACAACAACAACAACAACAACAACAACAACAACTACTACTACTACTACTACTACTACTACTACTACTAACAATAAATAATAGTATTAATAGTAATAATAATAATAATAATAATAATAATAATAATAATAATAATAATAATAATAATAATAATAACAATAATAATAATAATAATAGTACCACCACTACTACTACTACCATGACTACTACTGCAATTACTACTACTACTGCTATCATGTCCTATCTAAGTGTAATGACTATCACCCTGCCACTATTTAAATAATCTCGATCACGTCTTGATGTTCCTCTTGTCTCTACCACCATCAGCACCATCACCACCACCACCACCACCACCACCAATAACAACAGCAACTCTACTAACACTAACATTGTGTGCCTAGACCATGGCAAGAATCCGTAATGCTTACTGTGTTGATGGTAGTAGTGCTAATAGTGGTGGTGGTGGTGGTGGTGGTGGTGGTGGTGGTGGTGGTGGTGGTGGTGGTGGTGGTTGAATTGAAAGAGAAAAATAGAGACATGAATGTGCTTGTCATGCTTTTAATTTGTAATAGTAACACACACACACACATACTCTCTCTCTCTCTCTCTCTCTCTCTCTCTCTCTCTCTCTCTCTCTCTCTCTCTCTCTCTCTCTCTCTCTCTCTCTCTCTCTGCATCCTGAGCGTCTTTCTTCGTCCTCGTTAACTATTCTTTCCTGTACTTGTTCCTTTTTATTGCTTGATATTGTTTTTTTCGAAAAGTTTCACCTTTGCCATTAACTCTTCACGTAGAAACTGCCCTGGCAACGTGTGTGTGTGTGTGTGTGTGTGTGTGTGTGTGTGTGTGTGTGTGTGTGTGTGTGTGTGTGTGTGTGTGTGTGTGTGTGTGTGTGTGTGTGTGTGTGTGTGTGTGTGTGTGTGTGTGATCTTCTGACTACATGAAGCCTCCCCTTTTACGTTATAATACATAAAATCACAACGTACTCATACACTCACACACTCCAGCCAGCGCCGAACACTCGTCTCCTCCCTCCAGACCAACCAGAGAGAGAGAGAGAGAGAGAAAAAAAGAATAAATAAGAAAATAAAAACAAAAATACAAAAAATCCCAGTCCTTGAATTATGTAAAAAGCAAACGCTACTTATTTCCACTCCCAATCTTGCTTCGTTGTTTATTCACGACTCGACTCGCGTGAAATATTGGCTGGCTCTGGACGCGTCTGCATTCTCTGATCGCCTCACAGGATTATTTTAAAAGTTAGTGTATTCCAGTCTCAGGAGGTTTGCCGCATTTTCGTCAACATGTCGCGTAACTTTAAAAGAGTTGTTCTGGCCTGTCCGTTGCGGTGTTTCTTTATGTCACGCAGGAAGAGGCGGCTGGGGGACGAGGAATAAGAGGGGAAAGGAGGGATGAGAGTGATGTGCGAAACCAGCGGAAAACATGGGAAAAAAGAGAGAAGGTGGTGGATGAAGATAAGTAAAAGACAGAAATGAAGAGATGAAAGTAAAACGAGAAATGTAAAACAGGAATAATTTGGAAGGAAGAATGGGATGGAAAGAAGAAATGAAAATGAGGTGGAAAAGAAGGGAAAACATGGAGGAAAAAAACAGGTGATGGAGACGACAAATGAAGGTGAGTAAAGGACAGAGATGAAGAGGTTTTGGTGGAAGAATGAGATGGGAAAAAAAAAAAGATGAACGTAAGGTGGAAGACGGAGACGGAGGTGAATGAAGTTAAGCAAGAGAGAAAGATGAAGAGGAGAAAGGTGAGCGGGAAATGCAAAGGAGGAAAAAAAGGAAGGATTCGGTGGGAGTGAAGAGGGAAAGCAGAAGCAGAAGGAAAAAAGATATCAGAAGAGATGTAGGATTAGAAGGATGAATGACGCGAGAATGGAGAGGGAAAATAAACTTGAGAAACGCAGGAGGTGAAGGATTAAGAGGACGAATAAGGGCAGAAGGAAGGAAGGAAGAAGGCAGGAAGAAGAAGAGACGGAGGGCCAAGAGAATCAGGAAGGAAAAAGGTGAATGAAAAAAGATAGACGAAAGGAAAAGAAACACTGGAAACACTACAAAACAAACGTTGACGAGATGAAAAAAAAGGAGAAAAATAATGAAAAATAAAAAGACACGATGGAATTACAAAAAGAAAAGGAAATGTGTAAAAGTAATTTAATTTCCTGGAACCATTTAAATCATTACTCTGACATTACATGGTCTCTGTGGATCTTAACTGCATCAAGAGGAAAAGAAAAGAAAAAAAAAAAAAAAGCCTAACGTATTTTCATCTCCAACACGAGATCTAAACACTTTATTTCCCCGTCTTTTTTTTATATCTAATTCCTATTTTCACGTAATTATTTCTCTCTCTCTCTCTCTCTCTCTCTCTCTCTCTCTCTCTCTCTCTCTCTTCACCTCCCCACCAGTCTGAAGAACGTGTCTCGTGTTGCTATTGCTGCTTGCTGTTTGCTCTGAACCCACTTGTTGCAGCTATGTGTGTGTGTGTGTGTGTGTGTGTGTGTGTGTGTGTTTCCCTTCCTCTCCTCGCTTGCCTACTTCAGAATCATTTGTCTGTCATAGAGTTCTGAGTGGTCATGGCTTTCCTTCATCTCTCTCTCTCTCTCTCTCTCTCTCTCTCTCTCTCTCTCTCTCTCTCTCTCTCTCTCTCTCTCTCTCTCTCAGGATCATATACTTAAAAATTTTCCACTGAGCTTCGAAATTAATCCCATTAGTCTATCGCTAATGCAAAGGAAAAAAAAAACTTTCACAGAGCGTTAAATGGCTTTCCGTTAAAACACGAGAGAAAAAGCAAAGAAAAATGAAAAAGGAATGAAATAATGAAAATCTAATTCCCTTGTTTACCTTCCCTCGTTCAGTTTGTTTATATAACCAAAGGCAATTTTAATGAAAGCCACCCAGCCTGTGAGCCAGGTGTATACCCATCCACACACACACACATATCCCATCCCCACTTCCGCCTCCCGCCTTGATCTCTTTATAAAGCAGCAAAACCAATTTCACGCCTCTAAGCAATTATTCCACCCACAAAGGAAAAAAACAACCCAAAGAGAGACAATACTCAGCTTCTCTTTTTTGTTTTCCTCTCCACTAGACAGAACCGTATAGTGATGCTCTTTGGAAATTCTAAAGTAGGAAGGTTGGTGGGTAGGTGGGTTGGTTAGTGGTGTGTTCTGGTGTGTTGGTGGGTCATCTTTTCAGTTTCCTCTTTTTCTAGGAACGATGACTAACAGGATTCTTTTTTTTTTTTTTTTCTGTCGCTCTTGTTTGTCCTTCTTTACACGTCAGCAGAGAAAAATGGTTGAGATAGAAATGCTAAAATGTTTGAAGATCTATTGCCTTATGTTCATTCTCTCTCTCTCTCTCTCTCTCTCTCTCTCTCTCTCTCTCTCTCTCTCTGTGTGTGTGTGTGTGTGTGTGTGTGTGTTTGTGTGTGTGTTGCCATGGTAGTGGTTGTGGTGGTGGTGGTAGTGGTGGTTTCTGTTGGCCAGGCGCGACACACCCTTGACAAATAAATGAAAATAAAATAAAGAAAAAAACCGGAAGAGGATGGAATATATCAAGCCACTTTTCCAACAGAGAGAGAGAGAGAGAGAGAGAGAGAGAGAGAGAGAGAGAGAGAGAGAGAGAGAGAGAGAGAGAGAGAGAGAGAGAGAGAGAGAGAGAGAGAGAGAGAGAGAGAGAGAGAGAGAGAGAGAGAGAGAGAGAGAGAGAGAGAGATTAATGTACACGCCATCAGGATTATTACAGACTTTGGGTCAGAGAGTTTTGGAACGACATAACTATTCTACTGATGACTGAACCTCCCGCCTGCCTTACTGTCTGCCTGCCTGACTGACAGACCAACTGACTGACTGACTGACTGATTGAATAAATGAATGAATAATGAATGACTGTTTAAATGACTGACTAACTGGTTAATGAATAAATGAATTATTATCCTATAACTGGCTGGCTGACTGACTGACTGACTGACTGACTGACTGACTGACTGGCTGACTAACTGGCTTACTAACTGGTTGGTTGACTGACAAAATGGATGAAGAAGGAACAGAAGGAAGGAGGAGGACGTTGCATTAATGCCAGCGGACAACTCTCTCTCTCTCTCTCTCACACACACACACACACACACACACACACGCCCGGTAGCTCAGTGGTTAGAGCAGTGGTCCTTAACCTTTTTCATTGCCCGTACCCCTTAATATCTCAGAAAAAATTTTCGTACCCCCTCCAATATAAATACTATACAAACATATGAAAAAGATTAGTGATAGTGTTTACAGCACTAGCTTAAAAAATTGAGACAATTATAGTAAGAGAAAAATTAGGAAAATATGTTCTGCTTTCTCATGATAAATATACGGTACCATTGCACTGGCTGCCATGTCTCGTACCCCTAGGTTTAAGGTTTCGTACCCTTGGGGTACAGGTACCCCAGGTTAAGAACCACTGGGTTAGAGCGTTGGTTTCACAAGCCAGAGGACCGGGATTCGATTCCCCGGCCGGGTGGAGATATTTGGGTGTGTCTCCTTTCACGTGTAGCCCCTGTTCACCTAGCAGTGAGTAGGTACGGGATGTAAATCGAGGAGTTGTGACCTTGTTGAGCTCGTTCCGTAGGGTAACGTCTGGCTGTCTCGTCAGAGACTGCAGCAGATCAAACAGTGAGAGAGAGACACACACACACACACAGAGAGAGAGAGAGAGAGAGAGAGAGAGAGAGAGAGAGAGAGAGAGAGAGAGAGAGAGAGAGAGAGAGAGAGAGAGAGAGAGAGAGAGAGAGAGAGAGAGAGAGAGAGAGAGAGAGAGAGAGAGAGAGAGAGGGAAAAGCAACACGCAAGAGAGATAAATCTACAAGAAAAGGAGACAGAGACATCCGGATGATGAACAAGGAAAAAAAAATATGAAACTAAAGAATGAAAAATAGAGAAAGAAGAAAATAAAAAGAAAGGCGAGGAAGAAGGGAAAATAAAAGAACATGGAAATTTAGAAGAGAGGGCTAGAAAGAAAGGGTTCGGGAAAGGAAGAGGATAGGAAACATAAATGTGATAGAAGAGGAGCAGAACAATAAGATCGGTGTTCGTTTTCTATGGATCAACAGTTGGTCGAAAAATTGTAAGGATTTGTGACATCAAGATTCTCCTTCCCCAGCCGCTCCTCCTTTCTTTTGTTTCTGCTTGATTACTTAAACATGATTCCTTCATTACAAAAGTTTACACCGTGGTGTTTGAATATCACAAGGAAAGCATTCGAAAGTAATCAAAGTGGAAATTAAGTTGTTTTTTTTTTTTTTTCAAGGAGGTTGCAGCGTACAGGGACAAAGAACTAAACTAAAGTGTGTGTGTGTGTGTGTGTGTGTGTGTGTGTGTGTGTGTGTGTGTGTGTGTGTGTGTGTGTGTGTGTGTGTGTGTGTGTGTGTGTGTGTGGCAATGCTGCCATTATGAATTTAGGACATCGTTATGAAATTTCCTCTCATTTTCAACGATGAACCAACGGATCAGGTTTTGTATGCAAACGTAAACAAACAAATATTTTTGTACTGAATTATTTGCTTAAGTTTAGTTTCATCACCAGTAATAATACTAGAATGAAGTATGTGTTTAATTTTTGCTTTTCCACAGGTGCGTGTAACGGACGCCAGCAGGCAGCACACGGCCACACTGGAAGCCACTGGATGACTGAAGGATTGGGGTCCAGTCTGCAAGCCAAAATTCGCTTCCTTGCACAGTTTGTTATTTTCTATTGACACTTCCGTCTTGGGAACATGAATAATACACACACACACACACACACACACACACACACAGATATACATACATATATATATATATATATATATATATATATATATATATATATATATATATATATATATATATATATATATATATATATATATATATATATATATATATATATATATATATATATACAATGAAAAAAAGGCAGCAGCACATTGATCCATTATTGAGCAGGAAAGCTTTGGCAAATGACCGCTAGACCTTCAAACTGCAAAAGCAATGAAGATGTGAAGTGCCATTTGCCGAAACGTTATTGCTCAGTAACGGGTGCACAGCCTAGGGGTTATTTTCAATGGCGCCAAGTGTGTGTGTGTGTGTGTGTGTGTGTGTGTGTGTGTGTGTGTGTGTGTGTGTGTGTGTGTGTGTGTGTGTGTGTGTGTGTGTGTGCTACATACAGAACACACACCATTTTTATGTTCAATCACATTAGGCTCAAAATACAGGCCCGATTTCTTAAACGTGCTATTAATATTGACTTATACCAATGTAACCGTTGTCGATTTCGTGAACACTTTTCCGGCTCTGGGCTGGGGTTATGTACGCTAATGTCGAAAAAATCTTACTGTGAATGGGGAGAATTACACCATCCGAAAACACCAAATCCCTCTTTCTCCTAACCATATTACAAGCCAAAGAGATCCACCTTTCGCCAGCGATCAAGCCACTCACCATACAATCACGATTTCTTCACTACTGTTATGTCAGATGATGATTATAAAGGCATGTATGGATGGATTGACTCTTCCTTTACCTATAGATCAATAGTTCTTAACCTTTTTCAGTGCCCGTACCCCTTGATATCTCGTACCCTCTCCAATATAAATACTATACAAACATATGAAAAGGATTAGTGATAGTGTTTACAGCACTAACTTAAAAAATTGAGACAATTATAGTAAGAGAAAAATTAGGAAAATATATGCAATGGTACCGTAAATATACAGTACCATTGCACTGGCTACCATGTCTCGTACCCCTAGGTTTAAGGTTTCGTACCCCTTGGGGCTACAGGTACCCCAGGTTAAGAACCACTGCTATAGATGGAAAGAAGATGCAAAACTTGATCTAGTAAATGAAAAATAACACAAAACTGAGCAGCCTTTCCTCGTCAGAGCTGACAACCTATGCATCGGGTTAGCATTTATTTACTTACAAACCATGCAGACATCGAGGTTTGCATCTAGTGTTTACAGAACATGACTGTGTGGTTAGTAAGACCAATTGATAATACTATATTTAAGAAAACAAGCCACAGCAACACTGATCACCAGATAATTGATGAATAAATCACACAACAAATATGAAACACAGGCCTTACTTGCAGCACTGGGCTGGTGGAAGGAGGCTTTGCGAGCTGGGCCACCATGATGGTGACGCCAAAGAGCGGAGAGAATGGTTCTTTGACATAGTAATGCGTTTTTATAGTTGAGTTTTCGTATGTATATGACACTATATATGAAACAAGAGCAATTTATAGATACAAGAAATGTAATGTAGATATTTGATAAACCATCATTGGGGGAAGGGAGAAAAAACAAACCTTAAAAAGGTATTGTTATTTTCCTCATCTTCCTTATTTCTTAAAACATTCATCTTTTTGGAGTCTGTTAATCATTTATTGTCCATTCACTGTCAGACATGTACGGCAGTCTCGACCCGCTGTGGAAAGAATCACTCACATGCACTGCACCGTGGTGTGTGCCAGTGTGCGCCACGCCAGTGGGCAACATTAAAATGGCTTCTTTCTCCATTAACTCCTAGTTGAGGTATGACCTGTGTTCTTCTCTTCTTCCTCCTCCTCCTCCTCCTCCTCCTCCTCCTCCTCCTCCTCCTCCTTCTTCTTCTTCTTCTTCTTCTTCTTCTGTGTTTACATATTCGCTTAATTTCATTTATAAGATAATATCCGTAAATATGAATAAATAGTAGTACTCTCTCTCTCTCTCTCTCTCTCTCTCTCTCTCTCTCTCTCTCTCTCTCTCTCTCTCTCTCTCTCTATATATATATATATATATATATATATATATATATATATATATATATATATATATATATATATATATATATATATATATATATATATATATATATATATATATATATATATATATATATATGTTACACCGTTTGTGAAATTGCTCATTTCATGAAATGGGCAAACCTAATTCATGAATGAACCTAACCTAACCTAACCTAACCTAACTAACCATTTCATGAAATGGCCTCTCCATTGCACATTTCATGAATTGGGTTAGGTTAGGTTAGAGTTAGTTAGGTTAGGTTAGGTTAGGTTAGGTTAGGTTAGGTTAGGTTCATTTCATGAATTGGGTTTGCCCATTTCATGAAATGGGCAATTTCACAAACGGTGTAATATATATATATATATATATATATATATATATATATATATATATATATATATATATATATATATATATATATATATATATATATATATATATATAGAGAGAGAGAGAGAGAGAGAGAGAGAGAGATACCCAAACAAGCAAACATACAAACAGACAGGACCACACATGCAAACAGACGAGCAGAGAAACGTACTCCACCAAAAGTCCACAAATATACACTCGTGTCTGTTGGCGTTGGCATGGTAATAGTGGTGGTGCTGGTGGTGGTGGTGGTGATGGTGATGGCAGTGGTGGTGGCAATATCTAGCAAGCCTGAAGAGTGCAGCAGTGTCAGTGCGGGAAGCGTGAAGTGAGAGGATCAAGTCAAAACCCCATGACAGACACACACACTACATCACACATCCGGCAATGACCTCAGTGGAGTGCTGTGCAACCTAACCTGACCTAGCATCACCTCACCTTACCTAACATGACCTCATCTAACCCTGCCTGTGCTAACTGATTTAACCGAACTTGATTTAGCCTAATCTTATTTGACAAAACTTAGTTTCAGCCAACTTAATTAATGGAACATCTCTTAATGTAACCTAACTTATGTAACTTAACATAAACTAACCTAACTGAAAGTAACCTAACTCAATATAACGTAACTCAAATTAACCTAACTTAAACTAACCCAGCTTTAAGCTAACTTAATTTAATCTAACTTCAGCAGTACCTAACTTTAAATTAACTGAATTTGATTTAATCTAAATTAATTTTAACCTAACCTAACTTATCCTAACCAAACTGAACTCCAACCTAACTTAACCTAACTTAACCTAGGTTAACTTAGTCAAAATTAACTTAACGTAATCAAACTTCTTAACTTAACCTAACATAACCTAACTTAACCTAAGTTAACCTACGTTAAATTAGCCTAGTTTGATCTAAGTTGACTGAATCTAACTTGACCTAACATAAGTTACCTTAACCTAACCTAACCCGACCTGCTCTAAGCTAACCTAACCTTGCATGACCTACCTTAGCCTACTCACCCTCCCCCCCTGTCTTCCCCTTTGGCTATGGTGTACCTACTCATAATGGGTAATTTAGGCCGTAATAACCTAATTTTCTTATTTATCGACCCTTTGTTGCTGCTAGGAAGGAGAGATGGAAGGGAGGGAGGGAGAGGAGGCGGGATGGAAGGGGAGGCTGTAGTGTCATGTGCGGGTCGGAGCTTCGAGACGCCGTGAGTGTTTCGTTCAAGGCAAGAACTTGATGCCTCCTGTCAGTTTGCACCTCCAAGTTTCTCGTTTCGTTTATATGAGAGAGCATCTATCTGATGTGTGTGTGTGTGTGTGTGTGTGTGTGTGTGTGTGTGTGTGACCTACATTGAGTTGCGTCCATTCTCAAGGTAATGTACTGGTGGTGTTTATGAAGTTGAATTGTTATAGATTTTTCTTATATTATTTACAGTTGTATATTTCTCGTGTGTGTGTGTGTGTGTGTGTGTGTGTGTGTGTGTGTGTGTGTGTGTGTGTCTCTCTCTCTCTCTCTCTCTCTCTCTCTCTCTCTCTCTCTCTCTCTCTCTCTCTCGTTTCATGGTTAACAATATATATTTTTATTCTTCTATTTCGGTTTTATTCAAAGGCTTTGATGGAACCATAATCCTCTCTCTCTCTCTCTCTCTCTCTCTCTCTCTCTCTCTCTCTCTCTCTCTCTCTCTCTCTGTTTATTTGCTGTTTGTACCACTCATGTACTTTTGTTTGCTTTTTCGTTGTTTTCGTTGTTTTTCTCAGTTCCCATTTTCGCGTTGCATCCCATCTTTGTTTGCTCTTTGCCTTTTTTTTTTTTTCCCTCCATTCGCTTGTTCCGTAGTTTTGTTTCCTCTTGTTTGTGGAATATTGAATGTACTACGTGGAAATTTATCTCCGTTCATTCGTTTTACATGTGTCTGTTTCTATCTATCTATTTATTTTATGGTTTCTTAGATTGATTTCCTTCGTTTGATGTTGCGGAGTTGTTGGGAGTTTTGTTGTTGTTGTTGTTGTTGTTGTTGTTGTTGTTTGGGGGATTACGTGAGGACATTTCATTAGTTTGTGGAGTCTTTTTTTTCCTCCTATCAACTTTAATTCCTATCTGTTTCTTTTTCTCACTTATTTGTTTCCTTCCTTCCTATCAACTCTTCATTTTCTATCATCGTCTCTTCTATCTTCCCTGTTTGTTTTATTATCTTCTTTCTTTCTCTCTCTCATTAGTTCGTTTTTCTCTTTTTCAATGTTAACTTTCCTTCCAGTATGCTTATTCCTTTCCTATTTTCTTGCTTTTTTTCTTTTCTTCTTCTTCTTCTTAATGTGTTTCCTTATTACAACTTTTCTCTTCCTTTTCAAGTTTTCTCATTCCTATCAACTTTTCTCCTTTATGCATATTTCCTTCCCGACTATCAATTCATTCCTGTCAAAAATCTATACTTTCTGTCAATTGCTTTCCATTGTCAGTCATTTTTTTCTAGTTCATTAGTTCTTTTTTTTTTTTTTTTTGTTCTTTCCTATATTTTCTTTCTTCCTCATTAGTATCTTTCATTCTTTCCTTTCGTAAACTTTTTTTTTCTCTTATTAACTTCTTTCGTTCTTATAATTTCATTTCCTTCCTGTCGACTCTTTTTTTTTAATTCTTTCAATTTCCTTTTTCATCAATCATCTTAACGTGATATTATTGCTAATTAAAAAAAAGTCTCTCTCTCTCTCTCTCTCTCTCTCTCTCTCTCTGGAAATCATCCTTGTTGACACGCGCTGAACTAAAGAGAAAACAAGATGGATGAAAACAAACCCACACACTCACATGTGAAAAACAAGAAGAAAACACACTCTTCCAACTATTATTCTCCTTTTCCTCGCTTTTCTTCACATCTGCGGTAACTATTTCAAAACTAGAATCCAGTGCATGTCCTCTCGGTCCTACATACATGGCTGAGTTCTTGTCCCAAACACCACCTTAAAGAACCCCAGGAACTTTATGTGTCCAAGGATGTAGCAGGGAAGAGACTCAGAGCTCGAGGGTGGCAAGGAAAGGTGCTAGGTGTGGGTGTGGGTGTGCCTGGCTCTCTCTCTTTACCCTCACGCCCTCCTCCGCCCTCCTCTGTCCCGACCCGCCCTCTAACGTTATTGATCCCACTGAGGTGTATCATAGAGAACGTGGCGGATACCTTGACAGAAAATGGTCTCAAGGGGAATCTACGTGAAATTGTGTGTGTGTGTGTGTGTGTGTGTAATTCACTGTTTGATCTGCTGCAGTCTCTGACGAGACAGCCAGATGTTTCCCTACGGAACGAGCTCAGAGCTCATTATTTCCGATCTTCGGATAGGCCTGAGACCAGGCACACACCACACACCGGGACAACAAGGTCACAACTCCTCGATTTACATCCTGCTAGGTGAACAGGGGCTACACGTGAAAGGAGACACACCCAAATATCTATACCCGACTTCGGAATCGAACCCCGGTCCTCTGGCTTGTGAAGCCAGCGCTCTAACCACTGAGCTACGGGACCGTGTGTGTGTGTGTGTGTGTGTGTGTGTGTCTTTAAGTATGCACCACGTCATCTAAACTCATGCTTTTCTCTCTGATCTATTTCCTCCCTCTTTCTCTTTCTCTCCCTTCTTCCCTCACTCCTGTTCACTAATCATTCACCTCCCTTTTCTTCCCTCCTTCCCTCCTCCCATCCTCCCTCCTCCCATCCCCCTTCCTCCTCCCATCCCCCTCCCTCCTCCCTCGTTCCCTTACTCATCAGTAGTGGCGGTATGTGTGCGGTGGGTGACTTACACTACTGAGAAGAACACACACACGAAAAGAAGAGAAAAAATGTTAGTTTAGGAGAGAGAGAGAGAGAGAGAGAGAGAGAGAGAGAGAGAGAGAGAGAGAGAGAGAGAGAGAGAGAATGGAAAAATCATTAATATCCCTTTCTTGTGTCTTTCTCGTAGTGGAGAGAGAGAGAGAGAGAGAGAGAGAGAGAGAGAGAGAGAGAGAGAGAGAGAGAGAGAGAGAGAGAAAAGGAGAGTTTTGCCTGTTACGAAGCCAATCTGATCTAGCCATCGATTACTGGAAGTCAATAAATGCTTGAAGTAACCCTGAGAAGAATTTACCCCACTGTTCCACCCTGCCCCGCCCCGCCCCGCCCTGTCCTGCCTTGGTCTCCTTCATCCAAACGTACCTAATTCTGAAACCACACGTCTGCCTTTAATTCAACCACTTTCAACAAGCTCAAGCTAATGTGACACGGGGCTTATAAAGGTCTTTTGATGGTTCTAGTGACAGATTAATAAGATTTCCATGTTATTAACAGGCGAAACATTCTTGAGAACCCGGTGTGGTGTTCGTAGCTGGCCGGCTATTCACAACTGTCCGGGCTTTGTTTACAAACAAAGGCCGGGCAGCTGTGAACACCAGTTCATGTTCGCAGCTGACCGCTTGTTCGTAGGTGTCCGGCCAATGTATTGAAACACGGAACATATGCCTTATTGTTATTATCATTATTTTTTTTTTTCATAAGGAAACCGTTTATAAATCCAATACACAGTAACATTTTGACAAGGAAGTGTATACATTGTTAGGTTGTGTAAGAACTGTAATCATTATCGTGCTTTGAAACACGGGAGGCATGTTGTTTATTTTCATAAGAAAACCTTTTATAAATCTATACACCGCTATATTTGAAAGAAAGTGTATACATCTTTATATTGCGCAGGTGTGGCCAAGAATCATTAAATAGCCTTTATGCAGGGACCAAAATGACCTGCGTCACACAATGATAGATTCTTCATTTCATTCAAAGATCCTAAAAAAAAAAAAAAACCTGCCAATTTTAATTGTGTTATATATCATTAGTCAGCTTGTAGTGATTACTGTTAAGATATTCTCTTGGTACATTATAAACTTGGCCAGTCTTTCTTGTAAATTACTTGGCATGCTGTCACGGTCACTTGTGAACAACTTTGTCATGGCAAGAAAGCAACGCGTTTCTGAGGATGGAGTCTTAGTGCGTTGGTCTGGTGGAGGTTCTGCTGCGTCATTTTGAAGGACACCAATAAAGAAGATGTGAGTGAGTTGTTTCTAATATGTTAATGTCTATCTTTTTTTCTTTTCTATGTAAGAGGAAAATCAGGCCAAGGGCAACAAAAATTGTAATATAGAAAAAAAGAAAAAGTCCCACTGAGGTGCCGGTCCCTAGACAAGCTGAATAGATGATAATAATCGGAGAGGGATTCCCAGGATGATAATAAGAGTCATCTTTTTTTCTTTTTTTTTGGTGAAGAATGCATATGTAGGTAGTGCATGTTGTTTGTTGTGAAGGAGGAGAGTTGCTTTGTTGCAGTGCTTCTTTCTTTGTTTCCTTTGTTTGTTATTTGTTTACGTATTCATTTTTTTTATTTGTTTATTTATTTATCTACTGACTTATTGTTTGGTTTGTTTATTTTGTTTATTAATATATTTCTTTCTCTCTTTCTTTCTTTTCCTCCTTTCTTTATTAACATTTATTCATTCATTTCACTTTCTTACTTTGCTCATTTAAGATTCCTCAGCTGAAGCAACAAGTGTTAATTAGGAAGCAAAGGTTTAGGATGCTGAGTTTTATTTCTTTATTTATTTGTTGATTTATTACTTCTTACTTTCTTTCTTTCTCTCTTCATTTATATTCACTCATTCATTCCATTTAACTTTCTTACTCTGCTCATTTAAGGTTGCTGCTAAATATAACAAGTTGTATTTAGCAGCAAAGCTTTATGATGGGGAGTGGAAGTCATTGTGTGCCAAAAGCCGTTATGTTACTCCACAAGTCACGACAACCTGTGCCGCCCCGCTCCCTCTCCCATGTCCTCCGTGCTGCTTGTGGTTGTAGGAGTGAAGTGTAATGCATTCTCCACGAGTGATTACCTCTACAAATCAAGTAAGAATTAACTCGTTCACTGCTAAATACTTCCTCTTCAAATTAATCACATGCATTTTTTTTCTTTTGATCCTTCATTGCCATGATATAATTTGTTTTAATATTTATGTAATTTGAGCAGTAAACTAACCTTCTATTAATTCTTTTCCTGTCGACGCAAAATTTTTTTTTATTACTGTGCTCTGAATGTTAAAAAAAAAAAACCCGAGGACAGCAAAAAAAAAAAAAAAAAAAAATGTGTTGAAATTGTACGAGTATATGCATTAGTGAACTGTTTTGTGATAAGAACTCCGCAAAAAAATAAAACTGAGATGCTTTTTTTTTTTTTCTTAATTTCTACCATGTGGGCTTTTCACGGGAATTTCTGGGCTAAAGGGGATACTTTTTGTGGCACCTCCTATCTCAAAGCCCACCCGCTAGGAAGCCGTTGCCCCGAGTGTGGAAGCCCAACCTACACTCGGACCGTGGACAGGATTCGAACCCGTGCGCTTGGAGACCCCTCGGACCCCAAAGCACGTAGGGTTCCACTGTGGAGGTAATTAACTTCTTCAGTACTGGGACACATTTTTACCGTAAGTTTTGGGCACAATTAGACGATTTCATTGACATTAGGAAGTGTCTATGGAGGTCAGAAGATTAATGGCCAGCGTCTTTACTATTTTAACCCACTCATAAGTTTCTGAAGCTATATAAAATCACAAATTAGTGAGCAGAATGAATATGAAAACGCGTCATGGTACTGAAGGGGTTAATCGCCTGACGCTTTCATTTACTTATTCATTCACTCATTAATCTTATCATCTAACCCTATACTTAGTTACGTATTAGCCTTAGATCGCTTCCTACAATATGGCAGCACTACCTCGAACACACAGTAGGTAGGAGTAAGCAGGAAGACAAATAGTAGTGATTCCCCCTGCTGGTGTGGCGCTCAGGTCACCCTAATGGACCTACTTTTTCCCTTTCAAGGACAGGAGAAGTCAGGGAGCAAACACATTTCACTAACACAGCAAGACTCCAGCAAATAGTAAAAGAAAGTATTGTGGCTACCAGAGGGTTCGTTCCCT
>NC_059294.1:24186971-24211971 GCF_017591435.1 Portunus trituberculatus
GATGTGTAGCCAGTTAATACAAGATAGATATCCTTATCGGTTTCATCTGTCTCCTCCTCATCCTCCGTGTCTCCTCAACACACACACACACACACACACACACACACACACACACACACAGAGCCAAATGATATTGCTTCTAGTAATCAACAGGGTTTCCTTCACAAATTATTTACTGAAGCACCCTATCGGTCGCTTAACATTGAACGAATGCACAGAAATGGATCAGATTTTTGTCCATGCTGGCCTGCGACCCCGTCCGAATCTTTTGCTGGTGTGCTGGTGTTTTGGATTTTACAAATGTTCTACTTTGTGTATTTTTTTTATGTGATTTATATGTTTTATTGTGGTTGATGTAAAGTATATCATATCTTATGGGAATATATTTTTTAGGATTTTTGTTTGAAATAGCTTAATTTGCTTTAGGCGTTTCATGTCTTTGTATAAATGGACTTTTTATGTGTTTCAAGTTTTATTCTGTTTTAAGCCATTTACAAGTTCTTATAGAAAACCTTTTCATGGACCTTATCTTCCAAGTCCTCCTGTAACTGTGATATTTACTTGTGGTCAATAAATGTCTATCTATCTGTGGAGAGAAATCTTGGAGGGAGGGAACGTAACTCCATCCTCACTATTGTGGCAACTTGAGGCGTGCTGCTGCTGCCTGCGAACTACAGCCACTGCTACTACTACTACTACTACTACTACTTTTGTTTATAGTAATGATAATAGTAATAATATTTCTAATATCACGAGGACCACTACAACGAACCGAAGACTGCTGTGGCCTTGTCTGGAGCAGGTGTACTTGTGTATATTTTTTTTTTTTTCTGTGTGTGTGTTCCCTACTTTCATACTGGCATGCGTACAAGCACATACATAGGCATTCACTCAGGCAAAACAACTTTACTATTTATACATATGGGTACAAAACATGATTTATAGTGGGCCTTTCGGCAACTAATGGGGCCCGCAGATGGCAGCTGCGTTGCCCCGCGCTACGGCAAGGCTGATGCGTTGCCGCAGCCAACCTGTCTCTCGAGGCTCCCCGCTGCGTTGGGTGATTCTTCTACCAATATCATCCAGTAAGTCACTGAAGTCTGGCCCGAGCACACCGCTAGTCTCCACAGCAAGCGGTGAGAAATCATACCTCCGGGCCAGGTCCTCGTAGCGATGGCGCTTGCGATGTTCGGCGGCGCGAGCCGCTGCCCCAGCAGCCAAGGCACAGTCATTAATGTGGGTGCTGCAGAAGGTGTTTACGCAGGTGGCATCCCACATCAACATCTTGCCTCGTCTGAAGGAAAGACTGTAATGCCGTCTGGGCGGCGTCCGTCCCCACGATCCAGGCCTCGGGGTTCAAGGGTGGCCACTATCCCAGCGGCAGCCAGGGCGCGGTACACCACGTCGTTGAGAGCAGCATGGCGTGGCAGGCGTCCGGGATTCCGCTGGCAGGACAAACTGTGGTGGCCTAGGGCGTCTGTTAAGGCTCCACAGCGGCAGCGGTGAGGCTGTTGAACCCGCAGGCCCAGCCTCAATGCAACATTTATTCGTACAGCATCATCGGGGAGGAGGAGGCCGAGACTCTCTACGGGGATAGCAGAGAGCCAGGCTCCGCTGTGCGGTGCTGTGGCAGCGAGGAGCCGAGCGCGGTCGACCTGGTTGGCATGGCTGAGGAGGTCATCAAGGCGGTGTTGCGAGGCTGCACCGTCAAGGGTCCTTTGCCGAAGCCCCAGCTCTGCGTTCAGGTCTGGGCACTGGGTGTTACGAAAATCGCTACAGCAGAGTCCAAGCGATCCAGTCTGTCGCCGTTGGGGCGGCGGTTGATGGTACAGACCAGGTCCCTGGAGGCCTCTAATGAAGCGATGTAAGCTGGCAGTGCTACATCTATCAACCGTCTCACACCCAAGCCCCCGTAACGGAGTGGCAAGGAGGCTTGTGTCCAAGAAGAATCGCTGTCAAGCTGGACGTTGCAGCACTGAGATATTGCATGCCGCATCAACTCGTCGATCTCTCTTAATGATTCGCTGGCTGCATGGACAGGTGCTGAGCGTAGTAGGTATGTGGCCCTCGGTACCGCTGCGTACCTCGACAAGAAAAAGAGGGCAGCGTGGCTGCCAATGTTGGATGTTCTGTCAATAAGGAGTCTTGTTGTGTTCTTGATTTTTCAAAGGGCCTCGTCGCTGCTATGGGCGTGGATAGGGGAGCCCAGTATAGACAGACGTGTGAGTGATGTGCGGAGGGCAGTGGGAAGGGGATCGTCCGTGTGAGGGCCAGGATTCTCGGCGTTGTTGGCGAGGGTCTCAGCGACGTTGCTGGGGCCGGGATTGGCGGCTTTGTCGGCGACGCTATCCACCATGGGTACTGCGTGGCCTGTGTGTATTTGTGTGTGTGTGTGTGTGTGTGTGTGTGTGTGTGTGTGTGTGTGTGTGTGTGTGTGTTATTGGGTATATACCTACCAAATGCTCCGTGAACTAGTAATACAGCTTGAAAAATCTATGATGTCTGGGAGTTTAGAGAGAGAGAGAGAGAGAGAGAGAGAGAGAGAGAGAGAGAGAGAGAGACCGCCATCAGCATTGTCATTAATTTCTAAAACGTTCATAGAAAAATAGCTGGAAATGAGTTTTGGGTTCACTGATCTACAATTTACTTTTATTTTAGTATTTTCATATATTTATAGACCTCCCCCATCTCTCTCTCTCTCTCTCTCTCTCTCTCTTTCTACACACCCTCTCCCTCACCTTTCTCTTCCTTCACACCACTTTCCCTTCTTTTCCCCTCCTCCTCGTTCCTCGTCTCGCCCTTCCTCTCATCTCGCTCTCCCTCTCTCCCTCTCCCCTTCCTTTCCCCTTCCTCTTCCCCTTCCTTTCCTGATTCACTTGCACTTTTTACACAACTAAATGCGAGTTTTTGACAGAGAGAGAGAGAGAGAGAGAGAGAGAGAGAGAGAGAGAGAGAATGGTGATTACTGCCGTAGGTGGATGTAAAAAGTAGTAGTAGTAATAATAGTAGTAGCAGTAATAGTAATAGACTAGTAGTCGTAGTAGTAGTAGTAGTAGTAGTGGTGGTGGTAACAGTAGTAGTGGTAACTAATAACATTAGTAGTAGTAGTAGTAGTAGTGGTGGTAACAGTAGTAGCATTAGTAGTAGTAGTAGCAGCAGTAGTAGCAGTAGTAGCAGTGATAACAGTAGTAGCATTATTATTATTATTATTATTATTATTAGTAGTAGTAGTAGTAGTAGTAGTAGCATTAGCATTAGCAGTAGTAGTAGTAGTAGTGGTAACAGTAGTTGCATTAGTAGTAGTAGTAGTGGTGGTGGTGGTAACAGTAATAGCATTATTATTATTATTATTAGTAGTAGCAGTAGTAGCAATAGTAGCAGCAGTAACAGTACATTATTATTATTAGCAGCAGCAGCAGCAGCAGCAGCAGCAGCAGCAGCAGCAGCAACAGCAGCAGCAGCAGCAGCAGCAGCAGTGGCAGCAACAGCAACAACAGCAGCAGCAGCAGCAGCAGCACAGCAGCAGCAGCAGCAGCAGCAGCAGCAGCAGCAGCAGCAGCAGCAGCAGCAGCAGCAGCAGCAGCAGCAGCAGCAGCAGCAGCAGCAGCAGCAGCAGCAGCAGCAGCAGCAGCAGCAGCAGCAGCAGCAGCAGCAGCAGCAGCAGCAGCAGCAGCAGCAGCAGCAGCAGCAGCAGCAGCAGCAGCAGCAGCAGCAGCAGCAGCAGCAGCAGCAGCAGCAGCAGCAGCAGCAGCAGCAGCAGCAGCAGCAGCAGCAGCAGCAGGTAGCAGCAGCAGCAGTAGCAGCAGCAGCAAGCAGCAGCAGCAGCAGCAGCAGTGGCAGCAGCAGCAGCAGCAGCAAGCAGCAGCAGCAGCAACAGCAGCAGTAGTAGCAGCAGTAGCAGCAGCAGCAGCAGCAGCAGCAGCAGTAGCAGTAACAGTAGCAGCAGTAGTAGTAACAACAGTAGTAGTAGTAGTAACAGTAGTAGCAGTAGTAGCAGTAGTAGTAGTAGTAGTAGTAGTAGTAGTAGTAGTAGTAGCTAACAGGCGTCTGGTGTCATAACTAATAACTACGTAGATTAAGAATGAGTATAGGAAACATAATACGTCTTATCATTAGGCCTCGTACAAAATCTCTCTCTCTCTCTCTCTCTCTCTCATCACCACACACCCCTGTATTTTTTTCGTTCTTTTAGATTCATTACATAAGTGAGGAATGCACACCAATGGCATAGATAACCACGTGAAACAAAGCTGGTGGGAATGGTATGTTTGAACTTCTCTTTAGTGTTTTTTCCTCTTTTCAGCTGATTCAAGATGCTATGTCTTTCAATCAATGCATAGTGAAAGATTATTAGAATGTTTATCGTAATTCTTCCCCTGTATGAGTGTTTTCAGAATTTTGAATGTAAAGAAATCAGAAATGGAAGTTTGGAAATTTAGAGTGGTTACCCTTGAAATATTTCTTACTCATAGAGAATGTACATGACGAAAAAATCTTGTAATATGCCTTTTTATTGCTTTATGGCTAATTTCATTACTCAAAATGAATACGAAGCTTATGAAATATATCCTTTGATTAATAGCTGTGAAGAAAAAATTGCTGAGAATGTCCTAAATGATAAAAATAAAAGATTTAAAGATATTGCTATAGCGACATTTCAGGCAACAACATGGCCGCGAGCTACTTGTTCTCGGTTGCCCGGATGTACCGACTCAGTGTGCTTCTAGCGTGTGGAGAGGAAGGGTGCGGTCGTCGTTTTGTGTGACAAGCCTATTAAAGCTCTGTTAGAATGGAGTGAATCTGAGAAAATTATCGGTTTACCAGGTACTTTTAGAAGCCCTTCATCATGGATAAGATACGCGTGGCCGTGAGGGTGCGGCCCTTCAACAGGCGAGGTGAGTGAAGGCATGCCTCCTGCAACCACCACCACCACCACCATCTCAAGTTTGTTGTGAGACGAGTTTTGAAATGTGTCCACGTGCTGAATCTGAGCCCAACACTCATTACTTTACTTACACCTCTTAATTCATGCGTGTGTTTTGTTGAGTGGGTGCGTGTGGTGGAGGTGCGGGGTGCGTGTGTGGTGGTGTGTGGTGGAGGTCGCGCGCTGGGTGAAGAGAAGACTCAAGAACTGATATCGAGCGACTAGACCTGAGAAACTGATCGATAAAGGTGGTGTGTGCATACTTAGCTGTGTGTGTGTGTGTGTGTGTGTGTGTGTGTGTGTAGTGTATTGCTTCATAGTGGCGGGGGATAGGGGGTGAGGGATGATGGTCAGGACTCAGGTAGGGATAGGGGGTGGTTGATGAGGATGGGGTGGCAGGTATGAAAGATTTGTGTGGAGGTGGGGGTGAGTGATGGTGGGGTTGGGTGGGGGGTGAGAAGACTCGTGCGCAGATAGGTAATGTTGGTAGGTGGTGGTGCTGGTGTGTTAGAGGGGTAGGGCTGACAATACCACCACCATCACCACCGCCATCGTGTTTAGAGTCTGTAAGGGAGAGAAAGAGTGCGTGTCAGGCTGACTACGTAACAAGTCAGCTGATTGAGTCCCTCCCTCACCCCTCCCTCTGCCTCCCTTTAGCCCACCACCCTACCCCCACCCTTTACCGTACCTTCCCACCTCCCACTCCCTCCCCCTCACGGCAGGCGGGCAGGGGAGACAAGGTTAAACAGAGGTTTCATCATCCTTTCCTCGGTATGGTGATAGTGGAGACTGCAAGGGAAGGCTGCTGGCTCCTTGAAAACTCCTCAAACTCATAATTTTCACCCTTACAAGCGAAAATGTACTGGATATTCTCTCTTCTCCTGTGTGTATGTTTGTGTGGATGACGTAACAGTTCCATCGTTAACGTGGAGCAGGTGGTAACACTGGGCCGGGCTGGGTGGGTAGGGCGGGCTCCAGGCAGTAGTGGTCCTCGCGCCGGTTAGATGCCTATTCCCATCTTGGTGACTTTTGCAGCTTCTTTCGCTCGTGCCTCACTGCCTCCCGCTAGCTGGCTCCCTGGCAGGCGGGTTGGCTGACGCTCGCTCACCGCTGGTATTTGGTTTCGACCTGTGTCCTTATCGATCTTGCGGTGGCGTCCGTCTTCTCTGGCTCATGGAGAAAGAAAGGAGGAAAAAAAAAGAAAACAGTAAAGTGTGGCTTATATAAATACAGTAATGTGAACTTTGATTATGATGATGATGATGATTATTATTATTATTAATCTTTTTACCATTATAGTCTTTACCACAAATACTGCTATTGTGATTATTTCCTATAAGTAAAATTTACTGAACTCAAAAACAAACGAGACTATTTTCTACCAAGCGGGCAAACTATGCATAGGTGATAATGCTGTTATAGTCAGTCAGACGCACAGGGCAGCCAACATGTCGGCGGGCGCAGGCGTACCGTTAATACATTGATGAAGCGTTATTCACAGCGCCGCGGCCTGCCTTCCCCGTGGACCATATTCTGAAACATTTCTGCAACGCACCCAAACAGCTTTCAAAAGGCTGTACTTGAAGTTACACGGGATTGATTTTTTTTTCCAACGTTCCAGTGACATATGAACAAAACCTTTACATTATTAACGGGAGAAAACACTTGACAACCCAGCTGATCATCTCTGTGGCCTTTGAAAGCAGTCATGGTGAGGGAGACAAAGCTTTCCTGAGCACATGAATCGCGGAGGCTGTGTTTGCGCGAGGATTTGACAGGAATGCATGGGAACACCCGCATAAGCCAGACGGGAGGGGCGTGCAATGCTGGTGATAAGTATAATAACGGGGAGTGCTGCGTTCATTGGCCATTCCTCCCCCACCTGCGCCGCCATTCCCCCCCCCACACTGTTTAATGTAATGGCGCTAGGTATAATGCTAATACATGCTCGATACTGTTATAATGAACATCGCCAAAGGGTATTTCGCACCTGTACATGGATATAGTAATTAAGGGTCTATTAAGGAGCAGTTACCTGGAGAGAGAGTGGTGTGTTGGGTGGAATTAGTAAGCAATTTTTCTTTATATTTAGACATTCAATTACGTGTTTAATCGAATTCCTGTTTGCTTTGGACTCTCATAATTAGTGTAGCCAAGGTGTTTTGTTTATTTGTTGATTTTTTCAACATATACGCTTGGCATTTCAATTACTATTTCAATCAAACTCGTGTCGGCAATTTCACTCGTTCGATAAAGGTGTTTTATTTAGACATTTATAATTAGCATAGGTGTTTATTTATCTTTTTTCAATACACACACGTGGCATTTCATTTACCATTGTCATCGAAGTTCTCTTGCCTTCCGCTCATTCGATAAAGGTGTGTAGAATTTCATGGTTTGCCATAAGCGTTTTTTTTTTTTTTTCCAGTATATAATTACATACACGTGACATTTCACTTAACATTCTCATCGAAGTTGTTTTGAATTCCACTTGTATAAAGGCTTGTAAGTTGTGGAACAACAGTGATGCGTACGAGTGAGGTGGATGTAGCCGCTGCCAAGGTGACGCCACAGCCTGCACCGCCACACACACACAAGCCTGCACTGCTACAGGAATACACGCAGTCCTGGTATTGGCCCGTAGGAATGGAGATGTGCGTTTGATCTCCCTTCGTGCAGAGAGAGAGAGAGAGAGAGAGAGAGAGAGAGAGAGAGAGAGAGAGAGAGAGAGAGACCTGCCTGAAGCTTCCATCCCGGTCACCCAACTTATGCTAGGGAAACACACACACACTGTTACGTTACGAAGTGAACCACAGCGCCCACGTAAGGAAACGTTAATCACCTCGCAACAACCCAGGTCCCAAGAGGAAGCACTTGAAACAAGGTGCGAGTTTGTATAATGTAATATGAACACTAATCTGCTAGAGGCAGCAGGATAGACCGACACCAGCAAAACAATCAAATGGAGCAACACAATAACAGGCATAATAACAGCACAGAACAGACCACACAAAATCCTCCGACCACTGGTGGAAACACACATGAAATAACATCAAAATAAATATGCCTAGCGTGAACAATAGCGAGTAGAAGTAGGGTGAGAACTTGCAAATACTTATCAGCTCTCAGCCCTCGGACGAATTGACCTCCCATCACCAAGCCCAGCGAATGACTGTCTCGGCGTCAGCGTGGCTCTGCTACGTCAGCTTCGAGGGGTCACTTTCGAGGCAGTTTCGAACAGGTTCAAAACAGTTAATGAAGTGGCGAAGCATACAACTTGAATGAATGAACGAACGAACGCGAAAATGGACAGACACAATATAATGACCCTATATTTTGGTAGTTAACTACCAAGTACGTAACACACACACACACACACACACACACTTGTTCTAACCCATCATAATGTAGAACAGTGAGTGTGTGAAGTTATCGTCCATGAATATTAATGAATGAGTTCTCTGCTTTTCTTCCCCTCCCGCACCGTGTCATTGTTCCGAGGCAAACACAAAGGAACTAGGATGAAGAACAAGCATCGGCAGACCTGTTGGCGAGTACGAGGCTTTGTGTGTGTGTGTGTGTACGCATGTGTGTGTCAGAACCATATGTGTGTGTGTCAAATCATCATCGTTGTGAATCATGCACGACTTCAATAATCTGGGCTTGAGGTTCTTACACACACACACACACACACACACACACACACACACACGCGCGCGCGCGCGGGAGGCTCAGGAGGTAGAAACATTACCACAGTACGCCGTCATCTCTCGTTGGGCGGCGGTGCTGGAGGGCTTGTTTCGGGTTGCCGGTCGCCAGGTGTCACGAAATCCAACGTACTCGGCGTTTACAGATGTGGTGAACCAGGGGCGCCGTACAAGAACAACCATGGGCGGTGATGAGGACCTGGGAGTGAGGAAGAGGGAGAAAGAGCACTGGCCTGACGCAGCGAGGTACCGGCAGAGAGAGAGAGAGAGAGAGAGAGAGAGAGAGAGAGAGAGAGAGAGAGAGAGAGAGAGAGAGAGAGGGGCCGGGGGTCGAGTCCCAGAGGTGTTTTGTTGACCTAATGAATGTAATGTCAAGCTTCCTCGCCTCTACTGATTTGTTTCCTCCTTAACACACTCTCATCTGTCTCTCTTCTCTTAACTGTGTCGCAAATAATTGAGTAATACATCACACACTTTCGTTTCCTCTTATTTTTCTTTCTCCCGCAACGTTGAGTCATCTGAGCCGCTAGGAATCCATCAGTTATCAGGTGTTGTGGGGAAACTACCAGCTGATTAGTAAGTGACTGAACACTGAGATCAAGCATAGAACACAGCCATATTCTGAAACACTTCTGTCTTCACCACGACGAGTTTCAGAAAGCTCTTGATATAATTACACAGTTTTTTAAGGCGTTTTTAGATTTCTAGTGACAGAGAAGCAAGATTTCTACATTATTAAGTGGAGAAACACGCTTGAGTACTGTATCCGGTCAATGGTTTCTATGGTCGTGGTGGAAGACAGAAAAGCATGTCTGAATACGGCCACAGTACAAAAAAAATACACGAGGTCAGTGTAGTTGGAGCCAGCGATAACACGAACGTTATTCCCGTTATAGATAAAAGTCTGTTCCGTGAAAGGCTCCTAATCTTATCGTGGCCTTTATGTGTGTGTTCTGAAGTGACGCTGGCTCGCTACCGCCGCTTCAGGGGTGTGGAATACAGGGAGGGTATTGTGTGAGGCGGTGCACCAGCTGCGCTCACCACCGCACCGCCGCACCACCGCACCGCCACACCACAGACCACAGAGTTGGCACTGCCGGATGAACAGGTTTAGTAGGCGAGGCAGCTTGGTAGCGTGCGTTGTCCTCAGGCTGTTTTTTTTTTTTTTTTTTTTTTTTTTTCTTTTGTTCTTCCTTTCTTCCTCATTTGTTCGTCCAGGCTAGTCATTCTTCCTTGTTTTCCTTTCTTTTCCTTCCTTTCCTCCTTCCTTTTCCATGTTTGTTTCCTTCCCTCCTTCCTTCCTTCCTTCCTTCCTTCCTTCCTCCCTCCCTCTAATCGTATATCTTCTTGTCCTCATTGTTGTGTTTGTCTTCATCGTCATATAGTCCTCCTCCTCCTCCTCCTCCTCCTCCTCCTCCTCCTCCTCCTCCTCTTCCTTGCGCCCTCAGGAACACGCAGCCTCGACTCGTAATTTAATTTGGCCCATTCTTTTCGGCCACTTGTCTGAGTTAGTGCTGTGTCGAGTGCTGCTGATTCTCACATCGCTGCCTGCCTTCCCCTTCCCTTCGTACCCTCAACTAAGACACCTCCCAGCCCCTCACCAGTCCCCACCAGTCCCCCTTAGCACAGCCACTACCCCTGGGAAAGCGGCTGGGCGAGGCAGGGGTAAGACGTACGGGTCATTGTGGGGCTGATGGTGTAGAAATAAAGAAAAATCAGCCAGAAATATGTAATGCTGTCAGTCCTAATGTCACTCTTGCCCTTGATATCGACGCGGGGGTCAAACTGTTATTTTTATTTCTTTTTCTTTAGTTTTCTTTTCGTTTCTCTCTCTCTCTCTCTCTCTCTCTCTCTCTCTCTCTCTCTCTCTCTCTCTCTCTCTCGCCAGGTTATGATATGTTATGACAGTTTTTTTTTTTCGCTGTCAACTGCACTTAGATTTCTACCTACATACATACATACAAACAGACAGACACAGACAGGTAGGCAGACATACATATATACTACTTTCCCGTAGTATATCGTAACTTTTCTTTAGTAGACTCCCTTGGTGTGTTTGATGAGATTTGTGTGCGATTAGACCATTTTATTGACATTAAGAAGGGTCAGTGGAGGTCAGAAGATCAATAGCCTGAGTCTTCACTATCTCAATCCCCCTCACGAGTTTCTGAACCTGTATAAAATCACCAAATAGTAAGCAGAATGAATATGGAAACGCGTCATGGTACTGAAGGGGTTAAAGGAAAAGTTTTACATATATATGGGAAAGTTGTACATATAAATGGTGTTATTGACTAGAGAACAGAAAGAAATGAAAGGTTTGATGTTGTAGTGTTCTGGTTGGTGGTGGTGTGAGTTACTGGTGGTGAACGCTGGGTGATGAGTGTTCCTTTTGTTCATCTTGATTTTTGTTCTTGTTCTTGTGTCTCTTGAATGATCTTTTTTTTTCTCTATTTGGTGTCTCATTATTCATTGTTCTATTTCGATTTTTGTTCCTTTAGTCTATCTCCTTCTCTTGTTCTTTTTCTTTCATGCTTTGTTCTTCATGTTCTTGTTCTTATTGCTTATACTACTGCTGTCACTACTACTACTACTACTACTACTACTACTGCTACTGCTACTACTACTACTACTATCACTATTCGGACAGGTGAGACGGTGGTGGTGGTGGAGGAAGGGACAGGTATAATTTTAGCAGGTATTTTAGCGTCGCTTTTGGGGACAGTGGCCAGTTTTATAAGGCCATGAAGAGGAGAGTAAGAAAAAAGTAACCCAACCAGTTCTCTCTCTCTCTCTCTCTCTCTCTCTCTCTCTCTCTCTCTCTCTCTCTCTCTCTCTATTATCATTATCATTACTTAACTACTTTTGATTTATATTCATGTGTTTAATTCCTCCTCCTCCTCCTCCTCCTCCTCCTCCTCCTCCTCCTCCTCCTCCTCCTCCTCCTCCTCCTCCTAGCATCGCTTACTTTCACGAGAAACACCGTAATGTTGTCCTCACCTCAGTCACACCTCACCTCACACACACACACACACACACACACACACACACACACACACACACACACACACACACACACACACACACACACACACACACACACACTTAAGAAGGTCATCAGTCTCACCAAAGAATAGATTTGTACCTTTTGTATCTTCTTTGTATCCTCCTCCTCCTCCTCCTCCTCCTCCTCCTCCTCCTCCTCCTCCTCCTCCTCCTCCTCCTCCTCCTCCTCCTCCTCTCCCACACACTATTATCTCTGACCTTGTGCCATTCTTATGATGAGGAGCTTCGATGCATTACAACCTTCAGTACTGTGGGGAGGTGGCGGGCAATGGGTGGCTTTGGGGGAGTAGTGGGACGAGAGAGCGTGTTGAGTGAAGGCAGATGAGTTACTGTGTAGTGAAATGGGGTACGTAGGAAGGTTGTAGGTTGTGTTGCTTTGGGAAATGGGAAAGTGGGGTGTGCTTTGATGGTTGCTGGATAGATGTTTTTGTTGCTGTGTTGTGAAATGAGGTAAGAAGGAAGGAGGTGTTGAGATATAAAGGGAAGTTATAGAATGTGTTGCTTTGGGAGATGGGAAAGTTGGGGTGTGCTTTGACGGGTGCTTTGAAGGTGTTTTTTTTTTTTTTTTTATTTATTTATTTTTTTTACTGTGTTGTGAAATGAGGTGAGAAGGAAGGTGTAGACATTTAAAGGGAAGTTATAGGATGTGTTTGTGGGGAGATGGGAAGATGTAGTGTGGTTTAATAGATGCTGAGAAGTGTTCTGTTGTTTTGTTGTGCTTGATGTAAGATAAACTCTGACATGTAGGGAATCTAAATGCAGCAAAGAAAAGGAAAACTGTGATTTGTTTACTTGAGTGAAATGGGAAAGGGTTGTGTGTATCAGTTCACCAAGCTTTAGCTAAACAAATGGTGGCAGCGGTAGGATGTTCAAGAGAGCGAGGGCGAAGTAAGGTGTGAGGTTTCATGGCAGATAACGGGAAAAAGAGCGATAGTATTAAAAAGAATCCACGTGTAAATACAACAATGCGATAAGCTAATACACGCTCTTGCAAGTCTGGAATGTGTATATGATATGATGTAACTGTACCATGGAAAATAAATGCGAAAAAATGCTCTGGGGGTCTCCGATATGCTGGTGAAGGAGGTGACGTAATGCTGGTGACGAGGTGAGGTGTGACTGTAGGAGTGTGTGTGTGTGTGTGTGTGTAGAGACGAGGGAGGAGGTTAAGAGCTCAAGGCTGGTTAATGTGAGACTTGTTTCCTGTCTCCTGCAGAGAGAGAGAGAGAGAGAGAGAGAGAGAGAGAGAGAGAGAGAGAGAGAGAGAGACAGAATATCTTTACCAGTCTTTCCTAATACATGTCCTTATCTATGTACGTGACCTAATATATTTTTCCTTTTTCTTTTCTTTCTTCCTTCTTTTCTTCAAAGCATCTGTGGTGATTATCGAAACCACAGCGGGAGTCTTTGGAACCTGGAGGAGGAGGAGCAGGAGGAGGAGGAGGAGGAGGAGGAGGAGGAGGAGGAGGAGGAGGAGGTGGTGGTGGGGGTGGTCATCCTACAGGTTATAATAAGAATTTTAGGAGAACACTTCAGTCCATCATTGCTTTGCCTCCTGAAGGGTGAATATCGGCTCTCTTCTCTCTCTCTCTCTCTGCCCTATATTCTCTTCCCCCATCTCTTTCTATTTGCATTTTCAACCCTTTCTCTTCTTTTCTTTCCTATCTCCTCCATCTATCCTTTCCTTCCTCTTCTGATATCTCTTCTTTCTCTCCAGCGTTCTCCTTTTCCTTATCTCTCTCCTAACTTTCATTTCTTTCTCTGCTTTCTGTCTCCGCTATTCTCTTTTCATTCCTTGCTTTGTCTTCCTCTCTCTTTCCTCTGTGCGTGCGTACGTTCGTCGTCTCTCTTCAGCAGGGGTCGTGAAATTCGCTGAGGTTAGCAATGGTGGCCTGAATGACGCTGTATTTACATTGACCAATATTAGCGCACGTGGGAATACTGTCAGAGAAACGCTGCAACCCTTCACGTTCTCTCTCTCTCTCTCTCTCTCTCTCTCTCTCTCTCTCTCTCTCTCTCTCTCTCTCTCTTCTTCGTTGTGATCTTGTTTTGTAGGTTTTATTTTTACTTTTTTTGTGTGTGTGTTCTCGTTTTCGTTTTGTTTCAGTTTCTTTTCATTTTCTTTTTTTCTTCTTTTTTTGTTTCGTGATATTTGCGTGTTTTGTTGTTTTGTTATTGTTGTTGTGGTTTTGTTTTTTCCCTTTTCCTTTGTTTCCTCTGTTTTCTCTTGCTTTTCCTCCTCCTCTTCTTACCTCTGTTTCCTCCTCCTCCTCCTCCCTCCTCCTCCTCCTCCTCCTCCTCCTCCTCCTCCTCCTCCTCCTCCTCTTTCCCTTTTACTTCCTCGTTGTCTCTCCCTTTCTTTTTCCCCCCCTCTCTCTTTCCACCCCTTTCCATTTATTTGTCATCTCCTTTCTATCTCTTTCTCTCCTTTTTCTTTCTTTCTATTTTCCTGTTTTCTCTTTCCCCACTTTCTCTTTCCTTTTCGCTTCCTCGCTATCTCTCCTAATTTTTCCTCCTCCTCCTCTCCCGGGTCATCAGAAACACCCGCTGCCTCTCCCCTCCTCCCTCCATCCTTCCCTCCCCTCCCCTCTCTCTCTCCTCTCCTCTCCTCTCCTCTCCTCTCCTCTCTACCCCCACCGACCCTCCCCCACGCTAGCCATCCTGTGGTCTAATCGTAGGTTGTTATTCTACTTGAACTTATTGGTATAGCTTTGGTTATTGTGGCAGGCTGATACTGCACACACACACACACACACACACACACACACACACACACACACACACACACACACACACACACACACACACAGGAAATAGGACGTGACATCGCTATTTTTGCCGATTGAGAGAGAGAGAGAGAGAGAGAGAGAGAGAGAGAGAGAGAGAGATATGGTATTGCAGGGTATACCACGCACACGCACGCGCACGCACTGACACGTGCGCACTTGTATCAGGAGGAGGAGGAGGAGGAGGAGGAGGAAGTGATTTAATGGATGTGATGTTAAGTCCGATATCGTGAGAATTGGTGTGTGTGTGTGTGTGTGTGTGTGTGTGTGTGTGTGTGTGTGTGTGTGTGTGATTGGCACTTAACACAAGCTCCTCCTCTTCCTGTTTCCTCTGCTAACCAAACTTCTCTCCCACGTTTCATTTTTTGTTCTTTTTTTATATTCTTCCATTCTTCTTTTTTCTTTTCCTTCCTTCCTTCCTTCCTTCCTTCCTTCCTTCCTTCCTTCCTTCTCATTTTTTTTTATCCTTCCTTTCCTTTCCTTGCAATATTCCTTTTCCAATTCCACTACAAAGCTATAAACTCACTCTCTCTCTCTCTCTCTCTCTCTCTCTCTCTCTCTCTCTCTCTCTCTCTCTCTCTCATATTATATTCCGGCCCCAGCGCACTAAATTCTACCTGGTCTATATTACCTGCCATACACTTGCCTATATTCTACACTATTACTTACTGTGCTCCTATCGAAACCTTTATTACTCTCTACTTCCTTCTCCTATGCACATTCAATTTCTCTCTCTCTCTCTCTCTCTCTCTCTCTCTCTCTCTCTCTCTCTCTCTCTCTCTCTCTCTCTCTCTTATATCTTGCAGTTTTCCTTATTTTCTTATGTTTTTGAATATAGTACAGGTTTGTGAAGTATATATGAAAGTTTGTGTATTGGTCTTTGTATAGGTTAGGTCAGGTTTAATTAGGTTGTTTAGGTTAGGTTAGGTTAGATTTAGGGGAAGTTATGTAGAAAGGCCGCCGTGGTACAGTGGAACCATGCGTGCTTTGGGGTCCGAGGGGTCTCCAAGCGCACGGGTTCGAATCCTGTCCACGGTCCGAGTGTAGGTTGGGCTTCCTCACTCAGGGCAACGGTTTCCTAGCGGGTGGGCTTTGAGATAGGAGGTACCACAAAAAGTATCCCCTTTAGCCCAGAAATTCCCGTGAAAAGCCCACATGGTATAAAAAAATAATAAAATAGGCCAGATTTGGTTTGGCTTTGGGTTAAGTCAGTATAAGATCTTCAGAATAGGTTAGGGTAGGTTAAAATAGGTCAGATTAGAGGTTTGAGCTGAGTTGAATATAAAGATGTTATGAGTATATTTATTAGACCATGTTAACCCTTTCAGCACCATGATGCGTTAGTACTTAGTGATTTTTTTTTATAGCTTCAGAAACTTATGTGGTTTTAAAATAGTAAAGACTCTTGCCTTGGATTTAATCTTCTGACGTCCGTAGACCCTTCGTAATGTCAATAAAATCGTCTAATAACACCACGAATTCATGATAGAAATGCGTTCCACTGCTGAAGGGGTTAAGATACTATATATATGCAGCCCTCCGGAATAATAGAGGCACAGAAACCTTCATATTACCCCGTGCCCAGTAATGGAAACAGTACAGTAACTCCGTCTCCCTTTCATATACCAACATCTTGCCTTTCCATCACCCCCAGACACGTAGCTCTCACTATGTACCGAGCCTTCCCATATCTCCCGTAGCCACAGCCTTTCGCTCACCCGTCAATACAAGAACACCAATCACCAGCTGTCTACACCACCCAAAAACCAAGAAAATAAAGGAGAAATATTGTATGGAAACTGAGAGAGAGAGAGAGAGAGAGAGAGAGAGAGAGAGAGAGAGAGAGAGAGAGAGAGGTGAAGGGGTCAAGGCCGCAAGGAAGAGGAGAGGAGAGAGAGAAGAGAGCGAGTGAGAGATGAAAGAGGGAGAAGGGAAGAATATCCACTTTAGGTTGGGTTGGGTTGACCACCACCATCACCACCACCACCACCACCACCAGGAGGAAGAGGAGGAAGGAAAGTTGTGGATATTTGTATGCGGATCCAACCCACAGTCATATTTTTCCTCGTGTCCACCTGATTCCATGTCCCGAGGGTGTTTGATGCGGCGGCGGCGGCGGCATCGGCGGCGGCGGCGGCGTTGGCGGTGTTGGTGGTGGTGGTGGTGGTGGTGACGTGAAGGATGTGATGATGTGAATATGATTGAGGAGAGAGAGAGAGAGAGAGAGAGAGAGAGAGAGAGAGAGAGAGAGAGAGAGAGAGAGAGAGACAGACAGACAGACAGACAGACAGACAGACAGACATTCAGACAGACAGAGACAGACAGACAGACAGACAGACAACACAAGGGGATTTAAGAAATGTCTTTGGTCGAGGGGAGGTTGACGGCCATGGCAGGGAGGAGGGGTAGGGGGAGGGTGGACATGGCAAGGAGGCAAGGGGAAAGGGGTTGGGATAAGTGTGAAAGGCGTGTCAAGGAATTTTTAGTGTTCATTATCCCTGGGGCGTGACTTTGGGAGCGTGTTTACGTAGCGGGAACATTACGTGCTGCCATGACGCCTGCCGCCTGCCGCCTGCTCCTGACCGCCTTTGTGCTGCTGTGTTGGGGAGGGGAGGAGATGCTGATGGGGCATGTGGGGGGACCATGTTTGCTGTGGGAGAGTTGATAGGAGGAGGAAAAGGAGGAGCAGGATTAAGAGGGATGGGATGATTTGGGTGTCGTGGTGTTGTGTGATTTGGTGGTGGTGTAGGTGGTGGTGTTACTGTAGTCCACTGTAGTAGCTTCTGTATTTAAGTGGCAAGTGGCAGTGTTGGTTCAGTCAGCGGGTCAGTGGTTCAGTTAGCGGTTCAGCGGTCGGGGGTTTGTGGTTCGTGTACACGCTGGCTTCATCGGCGGCTCGGCTGTACAGGAACAACTCAATTTGGCTCCCATGCTAATCATCTCCCATTGTCTATACAACGAAGCATCTCCCTCTCTTACTAAAGCCTCCTATGTTTGCTATAATCATTTTTATGTTTTTTTTATCATCATTTTGAGCTTGATTTTTTGCTCTTAGACAAATAAATCAATGCGTTGAAAATATAGTTCATTGCTACTATTCTATGTAAGGAGTTCTGGGCTATGGGGAAAAAAGGCCCATTGAAGGCAGTGCTGAAGAGGCGCCGAAGCGTTTAAGAACAACGGCGTGGGACTCTGCATTATAATTGTTCGTTCTCGTTCAGTGCCATGTGTTAGTTTCATAAATATGCAATTACTCGCCGTGTTTTCTGGCATGGCTTTACACCCAGGGCCGTGATAGCATCAGACACGCGTGGCGCAGGCTGGGAGAATGACCGAGGAACACGCTGCACTCTCCTCCATTGTATTTAGTGTTTTATTTTGTTTTTTTACACTGTCTTCTCTCAGCACGACCATTGAGATGATTTCCCGCGTTTATTCCCGTTCATAATCTGGACTTTTTTTTTTTTTTTTAGACTCGTTAGAATCTTGACAACATTTCAACTCCTACCATACATAGCACAGCCAGTCGGGACTCGAAACGCCTATACCTTTGAAAATACGACCTGTTATCTCACTCCTTTCAGATCTAATGGGAATCTGTCTGTGCTTACTTTTTTTTCTATTTTTTTGACATGTATCATTTATATCATTTATTTACCTTCATTTATCTTATCTTATTTATTTACCTTATCTATTTAGTTTGTTAGTGGATTCGTAAGAGGTTTTTAGGGGGACTGACAGCTGATAAAAGAATTAGGATCGAGGAAAGAATGTTACACGGGAGTGAGTGAGGAGGATTAATTAACTCGTGAACCAGGTCTGCACAGGTGTCGCTCTACTAACCCTCTTTGTGTGGCAACCAAGCCCTGGATCTACCTCACCTGCTCCTTTCATAACCACTGTGACAACGCTGCTATCTGTAATCCCGCTTATCGTATTGGTTAATGCGCCGAAATCGTAGTTTATGAAGAAAAGTCGTTACCTTGAGAATTGTCTGGAAACGTGCTTATCTCTTATCACCTGACGCAAATGTGGTGATTTGGTAAGTAGGTACGTCATAGATAGTTAATGATTTCTTTACTTCAATGATTATGCTTTTCCTGTGTGTGTGTGTGTGTGTGTGTGTGTGTGTGTGTGTGTGTGTGTGTGTGTGTGTGGAGGGAAGGATGTTAGGTAAGATCACTGCAAGGTACAGAAGCCAAAGTAATGTGGCGCACGCGCGCGCACACACACACACACACACACACACACACACACACACACACACACACACACACACACAGATTTCTTCACACATTCCTTACGTATCGGAACATCTTCAGTACTTCTACACACATCCAAACATCCCTAACACAAACAAGCACATCAAAACATACCTTATAATATAGAAGTCCCTACGCACATTCCTCCCACAACACACACTGTGCACACTTCCCTTTCAAAATATCCCAAATAAGCCAACCCAACCCAACCCAACCTAACCCAACCTAAAAAAAATAGATATATAAATTAAAAAAAAAAAAAAAGGAAGTGGGCGACTTACCCAAGCTGAGCTAACCTAACCTAACGTAACGTAACCTAACTTAACTGACTTGGCCTAACATACCTTAACCTACATCACTAGCTTCGTTCTCTCCATACACTCCCGGTAGCGAGGAATCATCTGCTACGCCATTCTTCCATTCCTCCCACAAAACAAAGGACGCTAGACAAGAGAGAGATGAATCAGTAACACGGTTCACTTCACAAGATGCAGAAACAAGGTATCAGTGAACCATAAAGAAAGGAAAAATAAAAGAATGGAAAGCATCATAGAGCGTGAAAAGGCCTCTAGAGGGAGATGAAAAGGAGATGAAAGACGCGTTGCTATTCAAAGGAGTGAAAAGAAAGAGTAGGTTGAAAAAAATGAAAGACGAGGAAGGAGCGATCGAAGGCATTCCGGTGTGGAGTTGAGTGGGTGTTTGTGGCTGCGTGTGTTAGGGACTTGAAAGGGTGAGTGACAAGTGAATGGGTAGCTCTGGAAGGAAAATATAACCTAAAAGGCATGATATGTGAATAACAAAACATGAAATTAACGACAATGAAAATAATGACTTTAGTACTTTTGGAGGCAGAAGAAGAAGAGTAGAGGGTGCGTGATGTGTGTTTACTGTGTTACGTTCACCGGTTAAATGGGTAAGATTGGCATCGGGGAGCCGGTGAACAATAAAAAAAAAAAAAAAAAAACACTGCAGGTTCAACTGATGAGGATATGCAAAGGAGGCACTTAAGCTATTTAATAACCCAATAACAAAACATGAAACTGACATACACATATAGATATAACACAAATACATATAACAATAAAGAACCCAACTTAACAATACTTAACAATAATACTAATCCTATATGGAGGCAATGTGGAAAAAACGGGACCAGGGAAGTGATACTAATGAGGTGTGTTCACTGGTTGAAGCCTTGACCTCGACTCACTTCCAGAAATCTTTTTTTTTTTTTTTTTTTTATTTATTTATTTATTTATTTTTTGGCCATCACCCTGTCTTGTGTATTAGGCCATTTATTTATTTATGTATTTTATTTTTTTTTTTCAATTTATTTTTTTTACTTTTACATTTCTTTTAAAATAAAGCCTTTTATTTTGTTTTAGCATATATAGTTTTTTTTTTATTGGCTTTATTTATTTATTTATTTTTATTTATATAATCAGGGAGCTAGCTCACTTAACACTTCCGCTTGAGTCGAATGGGGCCGCGTGAATCCAACTTCGGGACAGTAGCGGGGCTTCATGAGACGGTGACGTGGAGGGGAGGTGGAGAGGTGGCGAACGAGGTAGCAAGCGGAGGAGGTGAGGCTAGTGGAATATGTTACGTCGGGCCGTAACAACTACTTGAATACTATTTTTTTTCTACCTATGGATGAATACGATAATTAAAGATGAAGGCACGAAATGACTGGAGTTTAAAGACTATAAGGTTGATGACAGATAAAGACACGCCAGGATAACAGCATATACCCACAGTACAGTGTTTTCTTTTGTACCCAGGGATGATTGAATGGGTTAGATAATGAAAGACAGGTAATGACAGGTTGGTTAATTAAAAGATAACAGTCGAGAAGGAAAAGGTGGAGTAGCTGTATATATTTACCATACAGTGCTAGAGATGAATGGACGGTGGAAAGGAGAGGTGATGGCAGGTGATGACAGGTGACGCAAGTATGATTACAAACAGGTGACTCAATTAATTCACAGAGGTAGGAACTATAGAAAGAAACATGGGGGATAGTTACGTATGTATGTGTAGTAAGTACTTACCATATGTTGTCCTGATGGTAGAGACGAGTAGGTGGAATGATGAAGATGAAAACTTGTGATTGGTGACTTAATTAACACCTGAAGATGACGCTACAAAAAATAAATAAATAAATGAAAATAAAAATAGATAAATACCTGAATAATACTTTTACATATAGTATAGTATTGTAGGTAAGAAGGTAAAGGTGATGGGCAATAGGTGTCTTAATTAACGGAACATAAAGATGACACTACACAAGTAAATGCCTGAATGTTTTATATTTAATTAGCTTACAGTGGTTCTTTGTTCTTGAGGTGAATGAATGAACAAAGAAAGTAATAGTTAAGGTAGGTGGTGATAGGATCTAGATGAAGGATGACGCTGCAAAAGGTAACATTGTGAACCTTGTATTCTTACTTAACCTTGTCGTGTTTGTTTACTTTATTGAGACGCAAGAAGCAGATATGATGTTTAGCCTTACTTAATCTAACCTGATCGTATTAACCTAACCTCAATATAATTACAACCTTGGACATTTCTCATTCGTGTCTTCCTCTCTCATTTATCTTTCTCCTTTCCTATCTATCTATTATGCCTGTCATGCTTTTACTTCCCCGCACATCTAAAACATTATCCTTCTCCTTTATTCCCAGTTTCTCATTCTCTGCTCCTCTTTTTCTCTTTTCTGCTTTTCTCCTATTTTCATTCCTCTTTCCTACATATCCCAGATCTTCATTTCCTGCAGTCTGCCCTCCCTCTCTCTTTCTCTCTTACCTATCAGTTTCTCTTCTATTTCTACTCCTCTTCCATGTATCTCCCAGGACGTGATTTCCTCTCCTTTTCATCTCTAAACCTACCATCTCCCCTCCCTCTCTCTTCTCCCTCTTTTTATCCATCAGTTTCTCCCCAGCATTCATCTTCATCCAGTCATCTTCCATCCATTCACAAGCTTTCATCTCTCTCTCTCTCTCTCCTCATCTCCCAAAGCTTCATCCTCTCCTTCCCTTCTCTATCCTCTATCCCTCCCCTACCATCCACCTCCACCCTCCTCTCTTTCCCCTCGTCACCACAACTTTCCTCAGATTTACTCTCCCTGCTCCCTCTCTCTCTCTCTCCTCTCTCTAGATCCAAACTTTCCTCCTCTCTCCACCTGTCCATTTATACTCACCAACACTAGTCTCCCTCTCCACTCTCCCACTCTCCTCCTTTTAACATACAACGTCTCTTCCACTTAAGCCGCTAGGTTCTCTCATCCACCACCACCACCACCACCACCACCACCACCACCTCTTCAAGTGTTATGTCTTGTCCACTTCAGCTATCCACTTCTTGTTCCACTTAATGCTTGTCTCATTCTCTCTCTCTCTCTCTCTCTCTCTCTCTCTCTCTCTCTCTCTCTCTTTTTTATTTTTCCACTCCATTCTTTCTTTTTTTTTATTTCGTCATGGTTTGTTTTCTTTCGTTTCTGTTCTTCCTTTTGTTATTTTCTTCTTTTCTTCCTCGTCTTGTCTTCTCTCAACTCTTTCTGCCATAATCTTATCTTTTTTTCCATTCTGTTTTGCTTTATCGAGCAGTCAAATTCTCTCTCTCTCTCTCTCTCTCTCTCTCTCTCTCTCTCTCTCTCTCTCTCTCTCTCTCTCTCTCTCGATAAACACCGTGTTATCTCAGTCTAAGAGGAAAGTTTAACAGTGTTCTCCTCTTTGTATTTCCTCCATCTCCCCGCCTAACCAACTTTCTTGTTTTCCTCCCTCATCCCAAGCTTTGTTTTCCTCTTTTTCACCCCGCGGCCCCAAAAGTTTCCCTCGCCTGGCAATGTTGTGACAGTGAGGGGAAAGTTTGTATTACTTCTCAGGTTCTGGAAATGATTATGGGTATATTTTTTGTTTGTTTTCGTCTTACTTTTGTGAGTATGTCTCTCTCTCTCTCTCTCTCTCTCTCTCTCTCTCTCTCTCTCTCTCTCTCTCTCTCTCTCTCTCTGGTATGTGTTAATTACTATGGATGTTACGGTTAATTTTCGTTCGTTGGTTAATAATTGCTATCCCGCTTCGAGGCAGATGGCGTGTGTGTGTGTGTGTGTGTGTGTGTGTGTGTGTGTGTGATGGGACTTCAGCTCGCATTCTCAAACACCTCTGTGCTTCACCTCCACTGTTTCAAGAGGGTTTATCTAAATTTACACGAGTTTTTAAGGTGTTTTGACGGTTGTAGAAGCAGAGTGACGAGATTTCTACATTATTAATTGGAAAAACACTCTTGAAAACCCCGCTGCCCAACTCTGTGGCCTTGGGAAATAGTCGTGGAGAGAGAGAGAGAGAGTAGGTCGTTTCTAAATACGGACCTTTTTTTTTTTATTAAGCAGGCGTTACGCAAGGAGCCGTGAGCCACGTACAGAAGTGAGGGAAGCAGGAAGGACGGAATGAGAGGGATAAGGTAAAGGAAGATGAAGAGATGACTTACACATGAGTCTTCTTGTTTGTTTACGTCTCGCCTCACTGTATAAGGTTGCGTTAGGTAATGAAGTAGAGGAAGAGGAGATGGTGGTGGTGGTGGTGGTAGTGATGGTGATGGCGGTATTAGCAGCCATATTCAGAAACGCCACGGCAATTTTTCAGATCCCCATAGACGACTAGCCTTTTAACAAACTAGAAATATTGCTAGTCCATAAAAATACTCTAAAAAACATGAATATCTTCAATTAAACCCTTTAGAAATAGTCGTCATAAGAGGGCAGTGTTTCTGAATACGAGTCTAGGAGGTCGGGATATGTGGAAGTGGTAAAAGAATAAGAGGACTGTTAGTGGTATATTTATCTTTTTCACTATTATTTATTCATTTATTGTTCAGTGTAAGGGCGGCGGTGGACAGTGGCAACAGAAATGGAGGAAAAGGCCTTGTTGAGATTTTGAATGTAATGTTTTAAGCTTCCTCTTACTCTTGCTGTCCATATTGAATCTTTTGAAGGAGAGAGAGAGAGAGAGAGAGAGAGAGAGAGAGAGAGAGAGAGAGAGAGAGAGATGTGCAGGGTGTGTGATGTTAGTGAGTGCGAAGTGTGTGTGTGTGTGTGTGTGTGTGTGTGTGTGTGTGTGTGTGTGTGTGTGTGTGTGTGTGTGTGTGTGTGTGTTATCTTATCACTATATTCGTATCACTCTAACACACACACACACACACACACACACACACACACACACACAGAGAATTAGATAGAGAGAGAGAGAGAGAGAGAGAGAGAGAGAGAGAGAGAGAGAGAGAGACGTACATGTAGGGTGGCTGGCCGGAGAATAGATTACGAGTCAATATAGTTCTGTGCAAACTTTGTCGGAAAACAAAATAATGTATTGGAAACGACATTATGTATTGTTTTGTGTTGTCTATGGCGAGATTGAGTGGGCGAGCAGGTGGGCATATACGTACTGGAGGCAGGATGTGAGCTGGGTTAGGTTAGGTTAAGTCAGATTAGGTTGGTAAATAGAATGAGAAGTTACGTTAAGTTAGGTTAGATCAGGTCGGTAAGGAGGACAACAAGTTACTGGGAATGTATTAGTTTAGGTTGGTAAATAGGACGGGAACTTATGGGGGAATGGGTTAGATTAGGTTAGTTTAAGTTGAATTAGGTCTGTAAGGAGGACGAGAAGTTACTGGGAATGGGTTGTTTAAGTTAGGTAGGTTAAATTATATTAAGTCAGGGATTATATTAAGCAGGGTTTGTATTTCCTTTACTTAGGTTGAATCAAGACGAATAGTGAAGTGGGATTCGCAGTTGGCTTAGTAAGAAGTGGTTATTAATTGACTACTTAAGGAGATCTGTAAGTAGGATGTCTCAATATAGCTGGATTGATTGTTGTACGTGGACTGTGACATTACTAGGTGGTGATTTAATTAGTAAGGTGTTGCTTGCTACGATGGTGGTGGCAGTGTGGTGGTGGTGGTGGTGGTGGTGGTGGTGGCAGTGGTAGTGATGGTGGTACTGGTGGTTGTGGTGTTGGTGGTGATTGTGGTATGTTGGCTTTGTTTTCAAGCCTCAGGAACGATATCTTATCAGGCCATTACACACACACACACACACACACACACACACACACACACACACACACACACACACACACACACATCACTTAAACTAGGTTCATGACGATATCCTTTTCTCCGTACTGTCCTCCTCCTCCTCCTCCTCCTCCTCCTCCTCCTCCTCCTCCTCCCCCCCCCTTATCCCGAAGCGAGCACTCCTTA
>NC_059294.1:24224471-24226971 GCF_017591435.1 Portunus trituberculatus
TAAAAATACCTTAAAAAAACTCGTGTAAATTGAAATAAAGCCTTTTCAAATAGTGGATGTGAAGCAAAGGACTGAGAATACGAGCCATCACATCCCTTGCTACAGTATGGAATAGGGAAGTGGAGGGAGTGAGGGGATGGAAGGGGGAAAGGGAGGATGATTTAGAAGGGGGGGGAAAGAGGGTCAAGTATTTTAAAATCGAAAGGGAAAGGGGTGGGTGGGTGGGTGATGGAAACTCGCTGTAGGGTGGGTATGGGAAGTATGGGAGGTTAGGAGGGGAGGTAGTGACAAGTAGGGGTGGTTATTGGAGGGGACGTGAATAGTGGGAGGCGCTGGGGTCGTGAGGGGGATGGGGAGGAATTATTGTTGAAACCGTGTCGTTAATTTTGTAATGGCTATTTTCCTGCCAGAGAGAGAGAGAGAGAGAGAGAGAGAGAGAGAGCGCCACGTACTGCAGAATATATAAATACAAGCGTATTAGGTAAGGATCCGCTTATAAATGATGCAAAATGAAGATAGGAATTCCCTGTTTTGCTTTCCGAATTACGCTCCCCCGAGAGAGAGAGAGAGAGAGAGAGAGAGAGAGAGACACACACACACACACACACACACACACACACACACACACACACACACACACACACACACACACACACACACACACACGTAACACCCATTCTCCCCATCCTACGCACATTCCTCTCCCCTCAGTCTCTTCCTCTCCCAAAACCAGCATCTCTCTACACTCTCCTACCTTGAAACCCTCCCCTTCACCTGCCCACTCCTCCTCCTCCTCCTCCTCCTCCTCCTCCTCCTCCTCTTCCTCCTCCTCCTCCTCCTCCTCCTCCTCCTCCTCCTCCCTTCATTATCTTGACACAACAGACGACCAGTGACGGAGCTAACCAGATTATTCTATACATCAGTTCTCTTATTCCTCCTCCTCCACCTCCTCTTCCTGCTTTTATTCCTCGTGTTTCCTCAACTGTTTATTGATGGGGGAGGAAGGTGTGGGCAGGGCGGCGTGCTGACTCCCTCAACAATGCATCTTTTGTCTCTTGGGATCTTTTTTTTTTTTCCTTCCTATTTCATCCAGATGTTTGTTTTCTTCTTTCTATTATTATTGGAGTGAGTGTGTTGTGTGTGCCTGCCTGCCTGCCTGCCTGCCTGCCTGCCTGCTTTCTTTCCAGCTGCTGCATGTCCACCCCCTCCCAGCCTGCCACCACTGCCTACATTGTGTGCTTTCCTTGTTTTTTTTTTTCTTTCTTGTTTACTTATCTTTATTGTGTTTTATCTCTTGGTTCTCTTCCTTTGTTTGCTCCCTCCTTTATTGTCCTTTTTCTGGTGGTTTTTGTTTCTCTATATCGTCTGTTTCTTCTTCATTCTCTTATTTTTTTCATTCTTTTTTTTTTTCATGTAAGGGAGTTATTAGTGGAGAGGGAAAATCTCTCTCTTCTCTCTCTCTCTCTCTCTCTCTCTCTCTCTCTCTCTCTCTCTCTCTCGAGGCGTCCCGGCACAGGTGGCTCCCCTTTCCCATCTTCCAGGTGACGATGTTTACCTGGCCGCCTGATTGCCGCTTCCAGGTGACTCGGGAACCACAAATAGACACGAAATCAGGTCACGACTGAAAGGTGAACGACACACACACACACACACACACACACACACACACACACACACACACACACACACACACACACACACACACACACACACACACACAGTAAGTACCGGCATTTCCTCCACTCTCGTATCTCTCTCCCGTTCCTTCCCCCCATCCTTCCTCACTTTTCCCCTCTCCCTCTCCATCCACCTCTCCTCCCCCCTCATATAAAGGCTTCAGGGCACAGGGAGAAGGACAATAAAGGGTTCAAACTGCTCCTGGATCTCCCTTTTGTTCTCCCTTTTCCTCCCCCATCCCTTATTTTTTTCCCTCCCTTACGTTTCCTCCTCTTTCTCTCTCCTCTTTCTCTCTCTACATATATGCAACCTTACCTAACTACCCTGTGTATAGATTTTTCTCCTCCTCCTCCTCCTCCTCCTCCTCCTCCTCCTCCTCCTCCTCCTAATCCTCCTCCTCCTCCTCCTCTTCCATGTATAGTTCTCTCAGACACTTGTATGTACTCCACCCATGTCTCAGTATGGACACACACTCACTCTCTCTTTCTCCTCCCTCTCCCACTCCCTCTCTCCCTTCCCTTCTTCCCTCCCTCTCTCCCTTCCCTCCCTCCTATCCATCATCCATCATTCATGGCTCAATCTATAGTTAGTCACTGGAGCTGGAAAAGAATGGAGGTAGGAAAAGGGTCTCTCTCTCTCTCTCTCTCTCTCTCTCTCTCTCTCTCTCTCTCTCTCTCTCTCTCTCTCTCTCTCTCTCTCGATAAAAGCTCTCTTCTTGATTGCCTTTTCTCCTTTTCTTCATTTCTTCCTTTCTTTATTCACCTTTCTTTCTTTCCTTCTCTCTCCCACGCTGGCGAGTGTGTGGGAGCGGTGAGAGGGAGGA